>NC_086454.1:2509376-2626876 GCF_028390025.1 Pseudophryne corroboree
ATTGGGGAAGTAGGCTGGATTGGGGAAGGAGGAGGGATTGGGGAGCTGTTTTCAGAGGGTGGGTCTGATTGAGAGGGGGAGGGGGGCAGAGAGGGTGTTTGGGCAACAGAGGGGGAGGGGGCCAGAGAGGGGGACTGGGAAAGAGAGGGGGAGGTGGCCGGAGTGGTTGTTTGGCCTTCAGAGGGGGAGGGGGACAGAGAGGGGTATTGGTAAAGAGAGGGGGAGGGGGCCTGAGAAGGGGACTGGAAAGGAGAGGGGGATTGGGCGACAGAAGGGGAGGGGGCCTGAGAAGGGGACTGGGAAGGAGAGGGGGATTGTGCGACAGAAGGGGAGGGGGCCTGAGAAGGGGATTGGGAAGGAGAGGCAGATTGGGCGACAGAAGGGGAGGGGGGCTGAGAAGGGGACTGGGAAGGAGAGGGGGATTGGGCGACTGAAGGGGAGGGGGCCTGAGAAGGGGACTGGGAAGGAGAGGGGGATTGGGCGACAGAAGGGGAGGGGGGCTGAGAAGGGGACTGGGAAGGAGAGGGGGATTGGGCGACAGAAGGGGAGGAGGGCTGAGAACGGGACTGGGAAGGAGAGGAGGATTGGGTGACAGAAGGGGAGGGGGGCTGAGAAGGAGACTGGGAAGGAGAGGGGGATTGGGCGACAGAAGGGGAGGGGGGCTGAGAAGGGGACTGGGAAGGAGAGGGGGATTGGGCGACAGAAGGGGAGGGGGGCTGAGAAGGGGATTGGTCGGGGCTCCCAGCAGCAGCAGCAGCTTGCCGTTGTGCTCGTCCTAGAATGACATATGTAATATTTAGGTTGTAGCATGAAAAATTATAACAACAGCATTTTTCTATTACACTGTTCTGTCCCATGTTAAAGACACAGGGGTAACATTAATAGGTTTTTGTAATTTTAAAACTGGTGATGTTGCCCATAGCAACCAATCAGATTATACGTAACATTTATTAAACAGCTTCTAGAATATAATAGATTGAATCTGATTGGTTGCTATAGGCAACATCACCAGTTCTAAAAACCTCCCACCTTATTAAATTTACCCCACTGAGCAAGTTATTGGGTTCAGTTGACAGCCTGTGTAGCAACTCTGTACAACAACATGCACTTTTTCAGAAGCACCTTGCTACACAGTCAGTACTGCTTGCCCTAACCACACACACTGTGTCATGTTTATTCTACAATAGTTCATTGTCAGTGTGCAAATTTTCACACTATCACTTAGTGAAAATAGGCAAAGTTTATGCTAATAATCTCAGTGTTATTTAATGTAATATGAAACTTACTGCGCCTACGTATATTACGGATTTGTTGGCGGAGTCCTGCCAACAGGTCCGGCGTGCGCCTGCGGAGGTCGCTCCAGCGCCTCTCCAGCTGGATGATGGTCCTCCTGCTCCGGGCGCGGGTTCGCAATAAGCGGCGTACCTCCGCGTAGGCCTCGCGCTTTACCCTATTTGGGATAAAGGGCCCTGCGCGGCCTACGCGGCGGTCCATTACCGCTACCAACACGGTCAGCTCGCGGTGTGTAAATGCTGCTGCGCGCATGATGGCAATGGCGTTTTCCATATATGGGCTTATATTTATAGTGTGTGGTGGCATGTGATTGGTTGCAAATTTATGGTGTCATCTAATAAACTTTATTGATGTGTGCATTGTATAAACTTGATTGATTTGTGCATTGCTGTGAAGGACAGCGGGGGCAGTTCGCTATAGCGGAAATTCGCAGCCGCGG
This sequence comes from Pseudophryne corroboree, assembly GCF_028390025.1. NCBI lineage: Eukaryota > Metazoa > Chordata > Amphibia > Anura > Myobatrachidae > Pseudophryne > Pseudophryne corroboree. Next base: position 2,511,109 of record NC_086454.1, read on the forward strand.
AAAAACATCAAAAACAATACGTACACTCACAATTACACACACACACACACTCACATACACACACAAACAAACACTCACTCACTCAAAATCACACACTCACATACATACAAACACACACACACACACACACACACACACACACACACACACACACACACACACACACACTTATAGAAAAGTACTTGTTTCAATCTGTGTACTCACCACATTTGTCAAGAACAATCAGCTGCACAAAGTCACAAAGTTTACGACATTTAGGATCATATGTTGTGTATTTTGTAATGTAAACAGATGCACAAACCAACAAAAAAAAAAATCAGTTATTAAACCAATTATCCTAATCAAAAATCAATTAGACATTAATAAAAAATAAAAAAAAAACAGATTGTTTCATAATACATGATAAGGATAATATGTCAGATTTATCACATAAAAAAATAATAATATAGACCCACACAACAAAACAATTACACTATGAACTTTCGCTAGCTACCTAAATGACATCAGATCAAAATGAACATACAAATACAGTGACTTTGGGAAAATGAGAATAAATATGGTAAATTTCAAAATACCTGAAATAATCATGGACAATGCGTGCCCTTATTTCATTTCCCCGCCGGGAAACACTCCCCCCACCGATTGTCCGGCCAATCCCTGGCTCCTCATCAGGTAATTCCTCTGTTTGAGGAAGCTCTACGCGACTCCTTACAGCGATGTTATGGAGGATAGCGCACAGGACCACAATTTTACTTACCATCTCCAGCGAATACATGATGTCACCACCAGTGCGGTGGAGCACACGAAAGCGCCCTTTAAGGGCACCAACCGTGCGCTCCACCAGCTGTCTAGTGGCAGTAAGCGTGGAGTTAAATGCCGTCTGTGGTCCTGGCCTGGGCTTACTGTAAGGAGTCATGAGCCAGGGGGTGCAAGGATATCCACGGTCTCCTGTTTGATGAGATTAAAAGATGAAAAATAAAATTGTAAATTAAAATTAACAAAAAAAAAAAAGAATAAAAACAAATATGCAAAAATACTCACCCAATAACCACATGTCTTGGCCTTCCATCGATCTTAATCTCTGCCATATCCCTGATTGTCTAATGACATGTGCATCATGGGAGTTCCCCGGGAACTTAGCATTCAGGGACAGGATCTGGAGGGATGGCCCACATACAACCATTACATTCAGAGAATGAAACAGTTTCCTGTTTCTATAAATTTCTTCATTATGTCTTGGTGGTACAATAGCTACATGTGTGCCATCCACAACCCCAATAACGTGTAGGTTGCGACTACCACCTTCCTCAAATTGCCGCTTCACCACATCCAGGGCACCAACATCCAAAGGCATTGATATAAATTGCTTTACTCTTTTGATGAAAGCCTGGCTGACACGCCGCAGGACCTTACTGAACTTGCCCTGAGACATGCCAACCAGATCTCCCACCACATGCTGATACGACCCAGTGGCAACAAAATGTAACACAGCAAGGAATTGTGTCAATGCTGGTATTGTTGTAGGATACCTAATGGATTGTTCTAGATCACTCTCTATTATGGAGAGAGTGTCTAGGATTAGATGAGGTGGCAGTCTGTATCTGCGCAACACATCATCAGGCATCCCAAAAAGAAGGACATGGGTACGGAAAATTGGGGGCCTAGCACGCCTCCGTTGCCTTGGATGATGAGGAGCCGGTTGGGGTTGGAGGACTTGCGCTGGTTGAGGTGGGAGTGGTTCGGTGGGTTGGGTGGAAGTGCTTCCGCTGCCACATGAATAGACATCACCAACTTAAAAAGAAGGTAAGAATCATGACACAAAAAATCAAACAAAATACACACATTGTCATCCATATTCAATATAAAAGTGTATGGGTGTTAACTTACTGCTTGTGCGTACTCCATTTCTTCAAAATTTAAATAGGATCTGAAAACACATAATTGAATTATTAAAAAAAAAAAAATTAGATAATTAACAACAACATAGGTTACCATCACAAAACCCAAAAAATTATAGATATCAACCCTACCCATTTAATGAATGCAACAATATATAGTATTCAAAATAAGTATGACTCATTTTATGAACAAAAAACACATCAAAATACAATAAAACACAAAACACATAATCAAAATTAAAACGGGGGTCCTTTATTTGCAAATACTGCAAAAATCAGCCCTACTTTGTAAAAAAAAAATGCTTTGTAAACAAACAAATAAAACACCTACAAGAGAGAGAAAAGGACTCTAAGAAATCAGATACACACTTGCAACAAACAGCAGGACACACAGAGATAGGCTACTTACCTGCTCAATAAATTAATGCACCAATTGGGAGCCACAAAATAACTCAAAAATGCCGATTTGGCCTCAAAATAACTGTGTGCTGAAACACCGCTGAGACACCTACAAGAGAGAGAAAAGGACTCTAAGAAATCAGATACACACTTGCAACAAACAGCAGGACACACAGAGATAGGCTACTTACCTGCTCAATAAATTAAGGTTTAAATGTAGCAGAAAAAAAAACTTTCAAAAAGGCCTACTTGGGCAGAAAACAAATAGTGTGGCCAAACACCACTAATGACACACCTACAAGAAAGAGAAATGGACTATAATAAATAAAGTATCCACTCTCAACAATAGAACAGACACACTGTAAAGTACAGGTAACAAAAATATTACATAGTACATAAGAATACATTTATATGTCAAACAGTTAGCCACCAAAATAGTAAGACCCTGTTTAAAAAACTGCAGACTTCCATTGCACACCCATACATACTTGGTTTGGTAATAGCCTAATTTAGTAATACAAACAAAAGAAACTTCGCAAAAAATAAGCAATACGCAACACAACATTAAAACATTTTCAAGCTAACAAACGCACATTTGTCTGCAATATACTGAAACAAAAACTCACTCAGCAAAGTTTTAGCAAACACGACCACCTTCTCTGAATAGCACAAAGCTCCATCTGTCATCATACACCCACTCACACAGGCTGCAATCCAGACTGTTAAATAAGCAGTACAATTAGTGGACGAATTAGCATAATTTACACCTGTGTGAATTACCGCACTGGACACGCAGCTATAAATAGCTGCACACCTGTGCGAACACACATACCACTAGCAACATGGCTACTCGTGAGCAGTTGGCAGCAGAGATGGACCGCGTGCAGCAGCAGATGTCCGCTTTGAGACATAGGCGCTTTGTGTTGAGGAGGCAGATTATGGAATCCGCAAGTGCGGATTTTGAAGTAGCAGGACCCAGTACTAGAGACATTCCATCTTCTGATACACAGCAGTTAGGAGTGGATACCCTGCCAGACATACATACTGGGGGAAGTGAGGGAGATTCTGCAATAGCCTCACAAACACAAACTACACAAGCAGCTAGTGAAGAGGAAGATGGTGAAGAGGAACAGGACGAAAGCTCACAGGCTACTTCTAAGAAAAAAAAAAGGCAGCCCGCCTTCACTAAGAGGGAGTTGCGTGTTTTGGTCACACAGGCCATGTCAAAAATACATTGAGGACCAAAAAACATGGGTGCTGCAACCAAAGATAGAATCTGGAGGGACATCACTGATTCTGTTAATGAAGTTGGCTCAATAGTCCGAACATCACAGGAAGTTAGAAGACGGTAAGTGTATATTGGCAGTACATTATCTGTGCCAAGTATTCTTAAAAAGTTAGTTAGATGTGATGTTGCCTATAGCAACCAAATGCATAACATGTGTACTATATATTAAAGCAGGTATTCATAATTTTTCTATACCTTGCCCCTATTAGTGCCCACATATGTAGTTGGGCCGACTTCAAATCCCGCCTGACGGGCAAGAGGTCTGCGGAGTGGAATGCCTCGAGGGCAACTGGGGGAGGTCCAGCTGCCACTGTGGAGTACACAGATCTGGAGGAGATGGCGATGGACTGTGTGAGCTACGAGGAGGGAGTAGGGGTGTCTCATATGGACACGGACCTGCCTGAAATACTGATGGCACATGACTTGCCAGGTAAGTTTACACACATATTCCTAAACAACTAATTAAGTGGTTCCAAAAGTCTCATGTTTAATTGTCAAACTATTTTTCCACTCATTCTTCTATTTCCTTTGAACATAACACAGCACAGGTGGGTGAGCAGGTAGAGTCAGAGGAGGGTTATGTGGCTGAGGCTGAGGTGGAGGGACCTAGTGTCTCTGGCACTGTGGGACCACAAATCCCACTCATCCAGATTCCAACTGCCCCCCCCCCCACCCACCCAACCCTCTGCTATCCCGGACATCCTGTCTGAAATAGCAAGGTATGGTGAGAGCCTCAATGCTTGTCAAGACAGGATGATCCGGGAGGTTAGCCAGATACCTGTCCGGCTCACTGAGCACAGAACCAGTGTGGAGCAAGGTGTAGCTCAACTCTGCCAAGGTCTGGCAGAGATCAGGCAGGGACAAGAGCAACTCGCCTCCTCCTTCAAAGACCTTGCAAATTCAATCTTGCAAGGGCTCCAGGACATCGCTGTCTCCCTTGCCCACAGTGGCAGAGAGCCAGCCACATCTGCTCCCTCCCCTCCCTCTGCCCAGGAAGAACATCCCACTGGGCAGGGCCCTTGAAGGTCGCTTCGCAGACCGAGCCATGAAGAACGTCATCAGGCGGGGAAAAAGAAGAGAAAGTGATGTCTCTCCAGATGGGCAGCACCCATGTATTTCATGTTGCCTCAATGTATTTTTTGTGTTGGCTTGTGTGGCCAGAATGTAGAACTCCCTCAAAGTGAAAGGATCAATTTCTGTTTCTGTATATTGTAGCCTGTGAGTTTTTTTCCTGTATACCAGAGCCATCTTCCTCTTCCTAGCGTGCTGTGTATTGTTGTGTTTGTGTGTTGGTTCCAGAATCTAACTCAGTTCCCCTACAAAATTATGTCTGGCTGGGTGTTGACAACATATTGTTTATTTTCATTACAAATCATATTTTGTCAGAAGATGGTGTTTCCCTAGTACTGGGTTCTGCTATGTGATTTGTGTCAGTGGCATCTGCTTGCTGCTTGGTCCATCTTTGTCTGTGATGCTCACCTGTAGCCATGTTGTTTTGACCAATGAATATATTTATTGAGTAAAAAAATATTGAATTCAATTTTGTTTGTGTACTTTATTAAAGTTAATGCATTATGTAAAACTTAGCACTGTAAAGTTTAGCATGGCATATAGACATTTGTGGAACAAAGGAACAATCCGAATATTCATACAAACATTGCATCTTTCAAAATGCAACAGGTATGCCTTGCACAACACTTTACTGGCCATATACAAATAGTATTTTCAAATAGGTTCTTGGGTTACTAGGGGCAACATGACATAATATTAAACATTGAGAGATATTCGCACCAAAGTTAAACATTTTTATTAAACAAAAATGTAGCCTGCATTATGTTGCTCATGATATTTGTTATGTACAAAGGAATATTTTTATGTGGTTTAGATTTTGCAGATGTAATTTTGAAGTTTGGTTATTTCCACTTGTTTGCATTTGGTAGTATTTATGACACAATTAAAACATGCATTTAACAACAATGTTTAGTTAATAACTAAAACAAATCATGCCTTATTTGGCAGCGTGTCAGATTTATAGGTGCTAACAACAAAAATGTAATGTGTCCACACAATTGCTGTTTGCAGTATTTCAGCAGAGCAGTGTTTTGCAAGTAATTGGACAACAGATGAATGAAATTTCTAATTAACTGCTAATTATTGCAGACACACTTGTAACATTACTTCGCAGATGCAGAGTAACTGCAGACCTACTGCTATGCTGCGTGAAGATAGCGAACATTTGTTGTGTTAATTTTACCATCGGGAACGCATTTCTGCTCAAAACACGCCTACTGCTGGTTGCATACTCCCAAACTAGCCGCCCACTTTCACGCCCATTTAGTTAGATACCGAGGCCGAGCCCCTGTCACGCCTTCGTCACTCCCTGTTTTCGGTGATGTAGTACGATAAGAAAAGCTGTTAGTAATTTTGCACAAGCGTCGCATCGCTGCCTTTGCGCACGCGCAGTTCAGAAGTCGCGCATGCGCAGTTTGCGGATTTCCGCCGTTTTGCGATGCAATGAACTGCTGCGATCAACTCGGAATGAGGGCCTATGCCCGGCAGCACTGACAGCCCGCTCTCTACGGCCGTCCGCCCGCACCGACTTCCTGCGTGCAGAGACATCCCGCTACCTACGGCCGCTCGCTACGCCCGCCCACACCCGCGCCCGTCATCCAACCCGACCCTTCCCTCTCTACACTCGCCCTCTATGCCCGGTCAGACATGCCGCTGCAGGGGCAGTAGAGGGTACATTTTTCAGCAGCACCTGCTACCGGAACTCACACGTGAACAGGACTGCACCCACAAGTAATGTATAATGTGTGTTATATAATGTATTTGGAGCACCATGTCTCACATAATGTGTTTGGGGGCACTGTGTATTATATAATGTGTTTGGAGGGTACTATGGGATTTATTCAGGCCGGGCCGCAGCTGCTTATTCGCACGTGGCGTAATGTGAATTTTGCCTCATACCGTGTGACGTAATGTAAATTTTGTCTCATACCGTATGGTGTAATGTGAATTGCGGCTCATGCAGTGTGGCGTAATGTGAATTGCGGCTCATACAGTGTGGCATAATGTGAATTTTATCTCTTGGTGTGTGGAGCAATGTAAATTTTGGTTCATACCATGTTACGTAATGTGAATTTTGGCTTATACTATGTGACGTAATGTGGTTTTTGGCTTATACCGTGTGGCGAAATGTGAATTTCGTTTCATATCGTGCGGTGAAATGTTCATTTTGACTCATACTGTGTGGTGTAATGTGAATTTTGCACCAAGGCACACCACTTTCTGGTTCCGCCACTAGGTCAGGGATAGGTTGGGGTAAGTAGCGATAGGATGCAGCGGCAGCTAGGACTCAGGGTTACGCCGTAGCGGACAGTCAGTAGTGGCTACAGGTCGCACCATCATGTTTCATTTTATTTCTCTGGGGTGTATTGTATTTACTTGTATTATTAGGAACTAGGGAGAAATTAGATTACGACAACTGTATTAAAAAAACTTTGATTAAAAAATATTGTATATTATTGTTTTTGTGTAAAATATGCAATAATAATAAATATTCCATATAAGATGTATTAGTCTGAAAGATTCTTTCAAATTTACAACCTAATTGTAATTTTCTTTGTAGTGATTGAAGACGCTATGATTTTAATTTTAAATCTTAGGGCCCCCTGTCTTAATTATCCCAGGCCCCCCGAAGCCTTAATCCAGCTCTGCCCTGACGGCAGGGTGTTATTAGGAGGAGAGTGTGTGTGTGTGTGTGTGTGTGTGGGGGTGGGGGGGGGGGGGTGAGGGGGGGGGTATAACTGCCCCACTGCAACATTACATATCTAAATTACACCATTATACGTATCAATCTGTCAGTTTCTCCACATTTATTTCCAAACATGCAGAGCAACGGATATATATATATATATATATTCAGATTTGTTTAATTCAACACGTACATCATATATGATATTATGTATACATACACACACATACACTATATATACATATTTATACACACACACACACACACACACACACACACACACACACACACACACACACACACACACACTATATATAATATCTATTACATATACACACACACACTTTATATAACATCTATTACATATATACACACACACACACACACACACACACACACACACACACACACACACACACACACACACACTATATATATATATATATGTATATATTATATTTACTACATATATACACACACACTATATATAATATCTATTACATATACACACACACACTTTATATACCATCTTTTACATATACGCACACACACACACACACACACACACACACACACACACACACACACACACACACACACACACACTATATATAATATCTAGCCGGAGATACATAACATTACCAGGATCTCTGTGTCCTGCAGTGAGGGGCTTGTTAGGTGCTGGACAGTCCCGACCCTCCATGTGATACAGCCGCGATAACCGTGCGATACAGCCGCGATAACCGTGCGATACAGCCGCGATAACCGTGCGATACAGCCGCGATAACCGTGCGATACAGCCGCGATAACCGTGTGATACAGCCGCGGTACCTGTGTCCTCTGCAGGTGATAATTACAGGGATGTCGCTGCAGATACAACAGATTTACCAGGAATCCTCGAATTGCATCTAACCCTTTGGTGTTTGTGTGGTTGGTCGCTACACTGTACATTGGGGCAGATGTACTAAGCCTGGAGAAGGGATAAAGTAGTGATAAGTGCAAGGTTATAATGCACCAGCCAATCAGCTCCTAACTGTAATGATTGGCCAGTGTGTTATCAGCTTGTGCTTATCACTGGTTTATCACTTCTACAGGTTAATACATCTGCCCCATTGTGTGTTATACATATGTAACTAGACAGTACAATGACACAATCCTCGTCTCACACAACACACACATTGCAGTGAGAGATCCCTGTACTGTCATGCTTAGACGATGAGTAACACTGTGGTGCACAATGTACCTACCTGCCCTGCATGTGACCTGCGCAGGTGCTGTCCCTGATCTGCCTCCTGTCTCCTGCTATGATAGCTGTAAGGACGAGGTGCAGTATATTGTGTAGACCTTTCTGCAATCACAGTAGTATTGCTTGTATTTATTTTTTACCGCCACATTCACAAACCGATTTGTCCATTGTGTAAAGCAATAAAATGTGTTGTTACATAAAAAGTTCTTTAGTAGGAGCAACAATATTGTATGGGAAATAGTGTTAGGTATGGTCATTTATAAGATTAAATAAAAATGAAGTCTTCTATAAGGAGGAGGTACACTGTGTGTGGAGTAGTTTATAATGAGGAGGTACATTGGGTGTGGAGTAGTTTATAAGGTGGAGGTACACATTGGGTGTGGAGTAGTTTATAATGAGGAGGTACATTGGGTGTGAAGTAGTTTTTAAGGAGGAGGTACATTGGGTGTGGAGTAGTTTATATGGTGGAGGTACATTGGGTGTGGAGTAGTTTATAAGGTGGAGGTACATTGGGTGTGGAGTAGTTTATAATGAGGAGGTACATTGGGTGTGGAGTAGTTTATAAGGAGGAGGTACATTTGGTGTGGAGCAGTTCCTAAGGAGGAGGTACATTGGGTGTGGAGTAGTTTATATGGTAGAGGTACATTGGGTGTGAAGTAGTTTATAAGGTGGAGGTACATTGGGTGTGGAGTAGTTTATAAGGAGTAGGAACATTGGATGTGGAGTAGTTTATAAGGAGGAGGTACATTGGGTGTGGAGTAGTTTATAATAAGGAGGTACATTGGGTGTGGAGTAGTTTATATGGTGGAGGTACATTGGGTGTGGAGTAGTTTATAAGGTGGAGGTACATTGGGTGTGGAGTAGTTTATAAGGAGGAGGTACATTGGGTATGGAGTAGTTTATAATGAGGAGGTACATTGGGTGTGGAGTAGTTTCTAATGAGGAGGTACATTGGGTGTGGAGCAGTTTCTAAGGAGGAGGTACATTGGGTGTGGAGTAGTTTATATGGTAGAGGTACATTGGGTGTGAAGTAGTTTATAAGGTGGAGGTACATTGGGTGTGGAGTAGTTTATAAGGAGTAGGAACATTGGATGTGGAGTAGTTTATAAGGTGGAGGTACATTGGATGTGGAGTAGTTTATAAGGTGGAGGTACACTGGATGTGGAGTAATTTATAAGGAGGAGGTACATTGGATGTGGAGTAGTTTATAAGGAGGAGGTACATTGGGTGTGGAGTAGTTTATAAGGAGGCGGTACATTTGGTGTAGGGAAGTTCATAAGGTGGAGGTACATTGGGTGTGGAGTAGTTTATAAGGAGGAGGTATATTGGGTGTGGAGTAGTTTATAAGGTGGAGGTACATTGGATGTCAGTAGTTTATAACATGGAGGTACATTGGGTGTAGAGTAGATTATAAGAAGGGGGTACATTGAATGTGAAGTAGTTTATAAGGTGGAGGTACATTCGGTGTGGAGCAGTTTATAAGGTGGAGGTACATTGGGTGTGGAGTAGTTTATAAGGTGGAGGTACATTGGGTGTGGAGTAGATTATAAAGAGGAGGTACATTGGGTGTGGAGTATTTTATAAGGTGGAGGAACGTTGGGTGTGCAGTAGTTTATAAGGAGGAGGTACATTGGGTGTGGAGTAGTTTATAAGGAGGAGGTACATTGGGTGTGGAGTAGTTTCTAAGGAGGTGGTACATTCGTTGTGGAGTAGTTTATAAGGAGGAGGCACATTTGGTGTGGAGTAGTTTATAAGGAAGAGGTACATTTGGTGTAGAGTAGTTAATAAGGTGGAGGTACATTGGGTGTGGAGTAGTCTCTAAGGAGGAGGTACATTCGGTATGGAGTAGTTAATAAGGAGAAGGTACATTGGGTGTGGAGTAGTTTATAAGGTGGAGGTACACTGGGTGTGGAGTAGTTTATAAGGAGGAGGTACATTGGGTGTGGAGTAGTTTATGAGGTGGAGGTACATTGGATGTGGAGTAGTTTATAAGGTGGAGGTACATTGGGTGTGGAGTAGTTTATAAGGAGGAGGTACATTGGGTGTGGAGTAGATTATAAGGTGGAGGTAATAGTGTTAGGTATGGTCATTTATAAGATTTAAAAAAAACGAAGTCTTCTATAAGGAGGAGTTACACTGGGTGTGGAGTAGTTTATAAGGAGGAGGTACTTTGGGTGTGGAGTAGTTTATAAGGTGGAGGTAAAATGGGTGTGGAGTAGTTTATAAGGAGGAGGTACATTGGGTGTGGAGTAGTTTATAAGGTGGAGGTACATTGGGTGTGGAGTAGTTTATAAGGAGGAGGAACATTGAGTGTGGAGTAGTTTATAAGGTGGAGGTACATTGGGTGTAGAGTAGTTTATAAGGAGGAGGTACATTGGGTGTGGAGTAGTTTATAAGGTGGAGGTACATTGGGTATAGAGTAGTTTATAAGGAGGAGGTACATTGGGTGTGGAGTAGTTTATAAGGAGGAGGTACATTGGGTGTGGAGTAGTTTATAAGGTGGAGGTACATTGGGTGTGGAGTAGTTTATAAGGTGGAGGTACATTGGGTGTGGAGTAGTTTATAAGGTGGAGGTACATTTGGTGTGGAGTAGTTTCTAAGGAGGAGGTACATTTGGTGTAGAGTAGTTTATAAGGAGGAGGTACATTGGGTGTGGAGTAGTTTATAAGGTGGAGGTACATTGGGTATAGAGTAGTTTATAAGGAGGAGGTACATTGGGTGTGGAGTAGTTTATAAGGTGGAGGTACATTGGGTGTGGAGTAGTTTATAAGGAGGAGGAACATTGAGTGTGGAGTAGTTTATAAGGTGGAGGTACATTGGGTGTAGAGTAGTTTATAAGGAGGAGGTACATTGGGTGTGGAGTAGTTTATAAGGTGGAGGTACATTGGGTATAGAGTCGTTTATAAGGAGGAGGTACATTGGGTGTGGAGTAGTTTATAAGGAGGAGGTACATTAGGTGTGGAGTAGTTTATAAGGTGGAGGTACATTGGGTGTGGAGTAGTTTATAAGGTGGAGGTACATTGGGTGTGGAGTAGTTTATAAGGTGGAGGTACATTTGGTGTGGAGTAGTTTCTAAGGAGGAGGTACATTTGTTGTAGAGAAGTTTCTAAGGAGGAGGTACTTTGGGTGTAGAGTAGTTTATAAGGTGGAGGTACATTGGGTGTGGAGTAGTTTATAAGGTGGAGGTATATTGGGTGTGCAGTAATTTATAAGGAGGAGGTACATTGGGTGTGGAGGAGTTTATAAGGTGGAGGTACATTCGGTGTGGAGAAGTTTATAAGGTGGAGGTACATTGGGTGTGCAGTAATTTATAAGGAGGAGGTACATTGGGTGTGGAGGAGTTTATAAGGTGGAGGTACATTGGGTGTGGAGTAGTTTATAAGGTGGAGGTACATTGGGTGTGGAGTAGTTTATAAGGAGCAGGTACATTTGATGTGGAGTAGTTTCTAAGGAGGAGGTACATTTGGTGTGGAGTAGTTTCTAAGGAGGAGGTACATTGGGTGTGGAGTAGTTTATATGGTGGAGGTACATTGGGTGTGAAGTAGTTTATAAGGTGGAGGTACATTGGGTGTGGAGTAGTTTATATGGTGGAGGTACATTGGATGTGGAGTAGTTTATAAGGTGGAGGTACATTGGATGTGGAGTAGTTTATAAGGTGGAGGTACACTGGATGTGGAGTAGTTTATAAGGTGGAGGTACATTGGATGTGGAGTAGTTTATAAGTAGGAGGTACACTGGGTGAGGAGTAGTTTATAAGGTGGAGGTACATTTGGTGTGGAGTAGTTTATAAGGTGGAGGTACATTGGGTGTGGAGTAGTTTATAAGGTGGAGGTACATTGGGTGTGGAGTAGTTTATAAGGTGGAGGTACATTGGGTGTGGAGTAGTTTATAAGGTCGAGGTACATTTGGTGTGGAGTAGTTTATAAGGTGGATGTACATTGGGTGTGGAAAAGTTTATAAGGTGGAGGTACATTGGGTGTGGAGTAGTTTATAAGGTGGAGGTACATTGGGTGTGCAGTAATTTATAAGGAGGAGGTACATTGGGTGTGGAGGAGTTTATAAGGTGGAGGTACATTGGGTGTGGAGTAGTTTATAAGGTGGAGGTACATTGGGTGTGGAGTAGTTTATAAGGAGCAGGTAGATTTGGTGTGGAGTAGTTTCTAAGGAGGAGGTACATTTGTTGTAGAGTAGTTTCTAAGGAGGAGGTACTTTGGGTGTAGAGTAGTTTATAAGGTGGAGGTACATTGGGTGTGGAGTAGTTTATAAGGTGGAGGTATATTGGGTGTGCAGTAATTTATAAGGAGGAGGTACATTGGGTGTGGAGGAGTTTATAAGGTGGAGGTATATTGGGTGTGGAATAGTTTATAAGGTGGAGGTACATTGGGTGTGGAGTAGTTTATAAGGAGCAGGTACATTTGATGTGGAGTAGTTTCTAAGGAGGAGGTACATTTGGTGTGGAGTAGTTTCTAAGGAGGAGGTACATTGGGTGTGGAGTAGTTTATATGGTGGAGGTACATTGGGTGTGAAGTAGTTTATAAGGTGGAGGTACATTGGGTGTGGAGTAGTTTATATGGTGGAGGTACATTGGATGTGGAGTAGTTTATAAGGTGGAGGTACATTGGATGTGGAGTAGTTTATAAGGTGGAGGTACACTGGATGTGGAGTAGTTTATAAGGTGGAGGTACATTGGATGTGGAGTAGTTTATAAGTAGGAGGTACACTGGGTGAGGAGTAGTTTATAAGGTGGAGGTACATTTGGTGTGGAGTAGTTTATAAGGTGGAGGTACATTGGGTGTGGAGTAGTTTATAAGGTGGAGGTACATTGGGTGTGGAGTAGTTTATAAGGTGGAGGTACATTGGGTGTGGAGTAGTTTATAAGGTCGAGGTACATTTGGTGTGGAGTAGTTTATAAGGTGGATGTACATTGGGTGTGGAAAAGTTTATAAGGTGGAGGTACATTGGGTGTGGAGTAGTTTATAAGGTGGAGGTACATTGGGTGTGCAGTAATTTATAAGGAGGAGGTACATTGGGTGTGGAGGAGTTTATAAGGTGGAGGTACATTGGGTGTGGAGTAGTTTATAAGGTGGAGGTACATTGGGTGTGGAGTAGTTTATAAGGAGCAGGTAGATTTGGTGTGGAGTAGTTTCTAAGGAGGAGGTACATTTGGTGTGGAGTGTTTTCTAAGGAGGAGGTACATTGAGTGTGGAGTAGTTTATATGGTGGAGGTACATTGGGTGTGAAGTAGTTTATAAGGTGGAGGTACATTGGGTGTGGAGTAGTTTATAAGGAGTAGGAAAATTGGATGTGGAGTATTTAATAAGGTGGAGGTACATTGGATGTGGAGTAGTTTATAAGGTGGAAGTACATTTGGTGTGGAGTAGTTTATAAGGTGGAGGTACATTGGGTGTGGAGTAGTTTATAAGGTGTAGGTACATTGGGTGTGGAGTAGTTTATAAGTTGGAGGTACATTTGGTGTGGAGTAGTTTATAAGGAGGAGGTACATTGGGTGTGGAGTAGTTTATAAGTAGGAGGTACATTGGGTACATATAGATTGTAAGCTTGCGAGCAGGGCCTTCCTACCTCTATGACTGTTATCACCCAGTTTGTTATTGTTATTTCAAATTGTAAAGCGCAACGGAATTTGCTGCGCTATATAAGAAACTGTTAATAAATAATAAATAAATAAATTTATAAGGAAGAGTTACATTGGGTGTGGAGTAGTTTATAAGGTGGAGGTCCATTGGATGTGGAGTAGTTTATGAGGAGGAGGTACATTTGGTGTAGAGTGGTTTATAAGGTGGAGGTACATTGGGTGTGGAGTAGTTTATAAGGAGGAGGTACATTGGGTGTGGAGTAGTTTATAAGGTGGAGGTACATTAGATGTGGGGTAGTTTATAACATGGAGGTACATTGGGTGTAGAGTAGTTTATAAGAAACGGGTACATTGAATGTGAAGTAGTTTATAAGGTGGCGGTACATTCGGTATGGAGTAGTTTATAAGGTGGATGTACATTGAGTGTGGGATAGATTATAAGTTGGAGGTACATTCGGTGTAGAGTAGTTTATATGGTGGAGGTACATTGGATGTGGAGTAATTTATGAGGTGGAGGTACATTAGGTGTAGAGTAGTTTATAAGGAGTAGGCACATTGGGTGTGTAGTAGTTTATAAGGCGGAGGTACATTGAGTGTGGAGTAGTTTACACGGAGGAGGTATATTGGGTATGAAGTAGTTTATAAGGAGGAGGTACATTGTGTGTGGAGTAATTTATAAGGAGGAGGTACATTCGGTGTGAAGTATTCTATAAGGTGGAGGTATATTGGGTGTGGAGTAGTTTATAAAGAGGAGGTATATTGGGTGTGGAGTAGTTTATAAGGAGGAGGTACATTGGGTGTGGAGTAGTTTATAAGGAGGAGGTACATTGGGTGTGGGGTAGTTTATAAGGAGGAGGTACATTGGGTGTGGAGTAGTTTATAAGGAGGAGGTACATTGGGTGTGGAGTAGTTTATAAGGAGGTGGTACATTCAGTGTGGAGTAGTTTATAAGGAGGAGGTACATTGGGTGTGGAGTAGTTTATAAGGAGGTTGTACATTTGGTATGGAGTAGTTTATAAGGAGGAGGTACATTGGGTGTGGAGTAGTTTATAAGGTGGAGGTACAATTGGTGAGGAGTAGTTTATAAGGAGGAGGTAAATTGGGTTTGGAGTATTTTCTAAAGTGGAGGTACACTCGGTGTGGAGCAGTTCATGAGGAGGATGTACATTGGGTTTGGAGTATTTTATAAGGTGGAGGTACATTCGGTGTGGAGTAGTTTATAAGATGGAAGTATATTGGATGAGGAGTAGTTTATGAGTTGGAGGTACATTGCGTGTGGAGAAGTTTATAAGGAGGGGATACATTGGGTGTGGAGAAGTTTATAAGGAGGAGGTACATTGGCTGTTGATTAGTTTATAAGGTGGAGCTACATTGGGTGTGGAGAAGTTTATAAGGAGCAGGTACACTGGATGTGGAGTAGTTTATAAAGCGGAGGTACATTTGTTGTGGAGTAGTTTATAAGGTGGAGGTACATTGGGTGTGGAGTAGTTTACAAGGAGGAGGTACATTCGGTGTGGAGTATTTTATAAAGAGGAGATACATTTGGTTTGCATTAATTTATAAGGAGGAGGTATATTGGGTGTGGAGTATTTTATAAGGTGGAAGTACATTGGATGTGGAGTAGTTTATAAGGAGGAGGTCCATTTGGTGTGGAGTTTTTTTTATAAGGAGGAGGTACATTGGGTGGCAGTAGTTTATAAAGTGGAGTTACATTGGGTGTGGAGTAGTAATGAGGAGGTACAATCGGTGTGGAGTAGTTTATAAGGTGGAGGTACATTCGGTGAAGAGTAGTTTATAAGAAGGAGGTACATTGGGTTTGGATTATTTTCTTAGGTGTAGGTACATTCGGTGTGGAGCAGTTTATAAGGAGGATATACATTGGGTTTGGAGTATTTTATAAAGTGGAGGTACATCCGGTGTGGAGTAGTTTATAGTGTGGAAGTACATTGGGTGAGGAGTAGTTTTTCAGGTGGAGGTACACTGGGCGTGGAGTATTCTATAAAGAGGAGGTACATTGGGTGTGCAGTATTTTACAAGGAGGAGATACATTGGGGGTATAGAAGTTTATAAGAAGGAAGTACATTGGGTGTGGAGTAGTTTATAAGGTGGAGGTACATTGGGTGTGGAGAAGTTTATAAGGAGGAGGTACATTGGATGTGGAGTAGTTTATAAGGCGGAGGTACATTTGTTGTGGAGTTATTTATAAGGTGGCGTTACATTGGGTGTGGAGTAGTTTTAAGGAGGAGGCACATTCGGTGTGTAGTATTATATAAAGAGGAGGTACATTTGGTGTGCAGTACTTTATAAGGAGGAGGTACATTGGGTGTACAGTATTTTATAAGGTGGAAGGAAGTACAGAGGGTGTGGAGCAGTTTATAAGGAGCAGGTCCATTGGGTGTGGAGTAGTTCATAAGGAGGAGGTACTTTGGGTGGCAGTAGTTTATAAGGTAGAGGTACATTTGGTGTGGAGAAGTTTATAAGGAGGAGGTACATTGGGTGTGGAGTAGTTTATAAGGAGGAGGTACGTTGGTTGTGGAGTAGTGTATAAGGAGGAGGTACATTGGGTGTGGAGTAGTTTATAAGGTGGAGGTACATTCGGTGTAGAGTAGTTTATAAGGAGGATGTACATTGGGTGTGGAGTGGTTTATAAGGAGGAGATACATTGGGTGTGGAGACGTTTATAAGGAGGAGGTACATTGGGTGGTGAGTAGTTTATAAGGTGTAGCTACATTGGGTGTGGAGAAGTTTATAATGAGGAGGTACATTGGATGTGGAGTAGTTTATAAGGCGGAGATACATTTGTTGTGGAGTAGTTTATAAGGTGGAGGTACATTGGGTGTGGAGTAGTTTATAAGGAGGAGGTACATTCGGTATGGAGTATTTTATAAAGAGAAGGTACATTTGGTTTGCAGCAGTTTATAAGGAGGAGGCATATTGGGTGTGGAGTATTTTATAAGGTGGAAGTACATTGGATGTGGCATAGTTTATAAGGAGGAGGTCCATTTGGTGTGGAGTTTTTTTTATAAGGAGGAGGTACATTGGGTGGCAGTAGTTTATAAGGTGGAGGTACATTGGGTGTGGAGTAGTTTATAAGGTGGAGGTACATTGGGTGTGGAGTAGTTTAAATGGTGGAGGTATATTGGGTGAGGAGTAGTTTATAAGGTGGAGGTACATTCGGTGTGGAGTAGTTTATAAGGAGGAGGTACATTCGGTGTGGAGTAGTTTATAAGGTGTAGGTACATTGGGTGTGGATTAGTTTAAAAGGAAGAGGTACATTGGGTGTGGAGTAGTTTAAATGGTGGAGGTATATTGGGTGAGGAGTAGTTTATAAGGTGGAGGTACATTCGGAGTGGAGTAGTTTATAAGGAGGAGGTACATACGGTGTGGAGTAGTTTATAAGGTGTTGGTACATTGTGTGTGGATTAGTTTATAAGGAAGAGGTACATTGGGTGTAGTGTAGTTTATAAGGAGGAGGTACATTGGGTGTGGAGTAGTTTATAAGGTGGAGGTACATTCGGTGTAGATTAGTTTATAAGGAGGAGGTACACTGGGTGTAGAGTATTTTATAAGGTGGAAGTACAGTGGGTGTGGAGCAGTTTATAAGGAGCAGGTCCATTGGGTGTGGAGTAGTTTATAAGGAGGAGGTACTTTGGGTGGCAGTAGTTTATAAGGTAGAGGTACATTTGGTGTGCAGAAGTTTATAAGGAGGAGGTACATTGGGTGTGGAGTAGTTTATAAGGAGGAGGTACATTGGGTGTCAGTAGTTTATAAGGAGGAGGTACATTGGGTGTGGAGTGGTTTATATGGAGGAGGTACATTGGGTGTGAAGTAGTTTATAAGGTGGAGGTACGTTCGGTGTGGAGTAGTTTATAAGGATGAGGTACATTCGGTGTGGAGTATTTTATAAGTAGCAGGTACATTGTGTGGCAGTAGTTTATAAGGTGGAGGTACATTGGGTGTGGAGTAGTTTATAAGGAGGAGGTACATTGGGTGTGGAATAGTTTATAAGGAGGAGGTACATTCGGTGTGTAGAAGTTTATAAGGTGGAGATAAATTGGGTGTGGAGTAGTTTATAAGGAGGAGTTACATTTTGTGTTAAGTAGTTTATAAGGAGGAGGTACATTCGGTGTGGAGTAGTTTATAAGGAGGAGGTACATTTGGTGTAGAGTAGCTTATAAAGATGGGGTACATTGGGTGTGGAGTTGTTTATAAGGAGGAGGTACATTTGGTGTAGAGTAGCTTATAAAGAGGAGGTACATTGGTTGTGCAGTAGTTTATAAGGAGAAGGTATATAGGGTGTGGAGTGGTTTATAAGGTGGAGATACATTGGGTGAGGAGTAGTTTATAAGGAGGAGGTACATTGGGTGTGGATTAGTTTATAAGGTGGAGGTACATTGGGTGAGTAGTAGTTTATAAGGTGGGGGTACATTCGGTGTAGAGTAGTTTATAAGGAGGAGGTACATTTGGTGTAGAGTAGCTTATAAAGAGGAGGTACATTGGTTGTGCAGTAGTTTATAAGGAGAAAGTATATAGGGTGTGGAGTGGTTTATAAGGTGGAGATACATTGGGTGAGGAGTAGTTTATAAGGTGTAGGTACATTGGGTGTGGATTAGTTTATAAGGAAGAGGTACATTGGGTGGGGAGTAGTTTATAAGGTGGAGGTACATTGGGTGTGGAGTAGTTTAAATGGTGGAGGTATATTGGGTGAGGAGTAGTTTATAAGGTGGAGGTACATTCGGTGTGGAGTAGTTTATAAGGAGGAGGTACATACGGTGTGGAGTAGTTTATAAGGTGTAGGTACATTGAGTGTGGATTAGTTTATAAGGAAGAGGTACATTGGGTGTAGAGTAGTTTATAAGGAGGAGGTACATTGGGTGTGGAGTAGTTTATAAGGTGGAGGTACATTCGGTGTAGATTAGTTTATAAGGAGGAGGTACACTGGGTGTAGAGTATTTTATAAGGTGGAAGTACAGTGGGTGTGGAGCAGTTTATAAGGAGCAGGTCCATTGGGTGTGGAGTAGTTTATAAGGAGGAGGTACTTTGGGTGGCAGTAGTTTATAAGGTAGAGGTACATTTGGTGTGGAGAAGTTTATAAGGAGGAGGTACATTGGGTGTGGAGTAGTTTATAAGGAGGAGGTACATTGGGTGTCAGTAGTTTATAAGGAGGAGGTACATTGGGTGTGGAGTGGTTTATATGGAGGAGGTACATTGGGTGTGGAGTAGTTTATAAGGTGGAGGTACATTCGGTGTGGAGTAGTTTATAAGGCGGAAGTACATTGGGTGTGGAGCAGTTTATAAGGAGGAGGTACATTGGGTGTGGAGTAGTTTATAAGGATGAGGTACATTCGGTGTGGAGTATTTTATAAGTAGCAGGTACATTGTGTGGCAGTAGTTTATAAGGAGGAGGTACATTGGGTGTGGAATAGTTTATAAGGAGGAGGTACATTCGGTGTGGAGAAGTTTATAAGGTGGATATACATTAGGTGTGGAGTAGTTTATAAGGAGGAGTTACATTTTGTGTTAAGTAGTTTATAAGGAGGAGGTACATTCGGTGTGGAGTAGTTTATAAGGTGGATGTACATTGGGTGTGGAGAAGTTTATAAGGAGGAGGAACATTTGGTGTAGAGTAGCTTATAAAGATGGGGTACATTGGGTGTGGAGTTGTTTATAAGGAGGAGGTACATTTGGTGTAGAGTACCTTATAAAGAGGAGGTACATTGGTTGTGCAGTAGTTTATAAGGAGAAGGTATATAGGGTGTGGAGTGGTTTATAAGGTGGAGATACATTGGGTGAGGAGTAGTTTATAAGGTGGAGGTACATTGGGTGTGGATTAGTTTATAAGGTGGAGGTACATTGGGTGAGTAGTAGTTTATAAGGTGGGGGTACATTCGGTGTGGAGTAGTTTATAAGGAGGAGGTACATTCGGTGTGGAGTAGTTTATAAGGTGTAGGTACATTGGGTGTGGATTAGTTTATAAAGAAGAGGTACATTGGGTGTTGAGTAGTTTATAAGGAGTAGGTACATTAGTTGTGGAGTAGTTTATAAGGAGGAGGTACATTGGGTGTGGAGTAGTTTATAAGGTGGAGATACATTGGGTGTGGAGAAGTCTATAAAGAGGAGGTACATTGGGTGGTGAGTAGTTTATAAGGTGAAGCTACATTGGGTGTGGAGAAGTTTATAAGGAGGAGGTACATTGGATGTGGAGTAGTTGATAAGGCGGAGATACATTTGTTGTGGAGTAGTTTATAAGGTGGAGGTACATTGGGTGTGGAGTAGTTTATAAGGAGGAGGTACATTCGGTATGGAGTATTTTATAAAGAGGAGGTACATTTGGTTTGCAATAGTTTATAAGGAGGAGGTATATTGGGTGTGGAGTATTTTATAAGGTGGAAGTACATTGGATGTGGAGTGGTTTATAAGGAGGAGGTCCATTTGGTGTGGAGTTTTTTTTATAAGGAGGAGGTACATTGGGTGGCAGTAGTTTATATGGTGGAGGTATATAGGGTGAGGAGTAGTTTATAAGGTGGAGGTACATTCGGTGTAGAGTAGTTTATAAGGAGGAGGTACATTCGGTGTGGAGTAGTTTATAAGGTGAAGGAACATTGGGTGTGGATTAGTTTATAAGGAAGAGGTACATTGGGTGTGGAGTAGTTTATAAGGAGGAGGTACATTTGTTGTGGAGTAGTTTATAAGGTGGAGGTACATTGGGTGTGGAGTAGTTTATAAGGAGGAGGTACATTCGGTATGGAGTATTTTATAAAGAGGAGGTACATTTGGTTTGCAATAGTTTATAAGGAGGAGGTATATTGGGTGTGGAGTATTTTATAAGGTGGAAGTACATTGGATGTGGAGTGGTTTATAAGGAGGAGGTCCATTTGGTGTGGAGTTTTTTTTATAAGGAGGAGGTACATTGGGTGGCAGTAGTTTATATGGTGGAGGTATATAGGGTGAGGAGTAGTTTATAAGGTGGAGGTACATTCGGTGTAGAGTAGTTTATAAGGAGGAGGTACATTCGGTGTGGAGTAGTTTATAAGGTGAAGGAACATTGGGTGTGGATTAGTTTATAAGGAAGAGGTACATTGGGTGTGGAGTAGTTTATAAGGAGGAGGTACATTGGGTGTGAAGTAGTTTATAAGGTGGAGGTACATTGGGTGTGGAGTAGTTTAAATGGTGGAGGTATATTGGGTGAGGAGTAGTTTATAAGGTGGAGGTACATTCGGTGTGGCGTAGTTTATAAGGAGGAGGTACATTCGGTGGGGAGTAGTTTATAAGGTGTAGGTACATTGGGTGTGGATTAGTTTATAAGGTAGAGGTACATTGGGTGTAGAGTAGTTTATAAGGAGGAGGTACATTGGGTGTGGAGTAGTTTATTAGGTGAAGGTACATTCGGTGTAGATTAGTTTATAATGAGGAGGTACATTGGGTTTGGAGTATTTTCTAAGGTGGAGGTACATTCGGTGTGGAATATTTTATAAGGAGGATGTACATTGGGTGTGGAGTATTTTATAAATTGGAGGTACAGTCGGTGTGGAGTAGTTTATAAGGTGGAAGTACATTGGGTGAGGAGCAGTTTTTCAGGTGGAGGTACATTGGGTGTGGACTATTCTATAAAGAGGAGGTACATTGGGTGTGCAGTAGTTTATAAGGAGGAGATACATTAGGTGTGGAGAAGTTTATAAGGTGGAAGTACATTGGGTGTGGAGTAGTTTATAAGGTGGAGATACATTGGGTTTGGAGAAGTTTATAAGGAGGAGGTATATTGGATGTGGAGTAGTTTATAAGGCGGAGGTACATTTGTTGTGGAGTAGTTTATAAGATGGAGGTACACTGGGTGTGGATTAGTTGATAAGGAGGAGGTACATTCGGTGTGGAGTATTCTATAAAGTGGAGGTACATTTGGTGTGCAGTAGTTTATAAGGAGGAGGTACATTGGGTGTGGAGTATTTTATAAGGTGGAAGTTCATTGGGTGTGGAGCAGTTTATAAGGACGAGGTTCATTGGGTGTGGAGTTGTTTATAAGGAGGAAGTACATTGTGTGGCAGTAGTTTATAAGGTGGACGTACATTTAGTGTGGATTATTTTTTAAGGAGGAGGTACATTTTGTGTGTAGTAGTTTATAAGGAGGAGGTACTTTGGGTGACAGTAGTTTATAAGGTGGAGGTACATTTGGTGTGGAGAAGTTTATAAGGAGGAGGTACATTGGTTGTCAGTAGTTTATAAGGAGGAGGTACATTGGGTGTGGAGTAGTTTATAAGGAGGAGGTACATTGGGTGTGGAGTAGTTTATAAGGTGGAGGTACATTCGGTGTGGAGTAGTTTATAAGAGGAGGTACATTTTGTGTAGAGTAGTTTATAAGGAGGAGGTACATTCGGTGTGGAGTAGTTTATAAGGTCGATGTACATGGGTGTGGAGTAGTTTATAAGGAGAAGTTACATTGGGTGAGGAGTAGTTTATAAGGTGGAGGTACATTGGGTGAGGAGTAGTTTATAAGGTGGAGGTACATCCGGTGTGGATTAGTTTATAAGGAAGAGGTACATTGGTTGTAGAGTAGTTTATAAGGTGTAGGTACATTGGGTGTGGATTAGTTTATAAAGAAGAGGTACATTGGGTGTTGAGTAGTTTATAAGGAGTAGGTACATTAGTTGTGGAGTAGTTTATAAGGAGGAGGTACATTGGGTGTGGAGTAGTTTATAAGGTGGAGATACATTGGGTGTGGAGAAGTCTATAAAGAGGAGGTACATTGGGTGGTGAGTAGTTTATAAGGTGAAGCTACATTGGGTGTGGAGAAGTTTATAAGGAGGAGGTACATTGGATGTGGAGTAGTTGATAAGGCGGAGATACATTTGTTGTGGAGTAGTTTATAAGGTGGAGGTACATTGGGTGTGGAGTAGTTTATAAGGAGGAGGTACATTCGGTATGGAGTATTTTATAAAGAGGAGGTACATTTGGTTTGCAATAGTTTATAAGGAGGAGGTATATTGGGTGTGGAGTATTTTATAAGGTGGAAGTACATTGGATGTGGAGTGGTTTATAAGGAGGAGGTCCATTTGGTGTGGAGTTTTTTTTATAAGGAGGAGGTACATTGGGTGGCAGTAGTTTATATGGTGGAGGTATATAGGGTGAGGAGTAGTTTATAAGGTGGAGGTACATTCGGTGTAGAGTAGTTTATAAGGAGGAGGTACATTCGGTGTGGAGTAGTTTATAAGGTGAAGGAACATTGGGTGTGGATTAGTTTATAAGGAAGAGGTACATTGGGTGTGGAGTAGTTTATAAGGAGGAGGTACATTTGTTGTGGAGTAGTTTATAAGGTGGAGGTACATTGGGTGTGGAGTAGTTTATAAGGAGGAGGTACATTCGGTATGGAGTATTTTATAAAGAGGAGGTACATTTGGTTTGCAATAGTTTATAAGGAGGAGGTATATTGGGTGTGGAGTATTTTATAAGGTGGAAGTACATTGGATGTGGAGTGGTTTATAAGGAGGAGGTCCATTTGGTGTGGAGTTTTTTTTATAAGGAGGAGGTACATTGGGTGGCAGTAGTTTATATGGTGGAGGTATATAGGGTGAGGAGTAGTTTATAAGGTGGAGGTACATTCGGTGTAGAGTAGTTTATAAGGAGGAGGTACATTCGGTGTGGAGTAGTTTATAAGGTGAAGGAACATTGGGTGTGGATTAGTTTATAAGGAAGAGGTACATTGGGTGTGGAGTAGTTTATAAGGAGGAGGTACATTGGGTGTGAAGTAGTTTATAAGGTGGAGGTACATTGGGTGTGGAGTAGTTTAAATGGTGGAGGTATATTGGGTGAGGAGTAGTTTATAAGGTGGAGGTACATTCGGTGTGGCGTAGTTTATAAGGAGGAGGTACATTCGGTGGGGAGTAGTTTATAAGGTGTAGGTACATTGGGTGTGGATTAGTTTATAAGGTAGAGGTACATTGGGTGTAGAGTAGTTTATAAGGAGGAGGTACATTGGGTGTGGAGTAGTTTATTAGGTGAAGGTACATTCGGTGTAGATTAGTTTATAATGAGGAGGTACATTGGGTTTGGAGTATTTTCTAAGGTGGAGGTACATTCGGTGTGGAATATTTTATAAGGAGGATGTACATTGGGTGTGGAGTATTTTATAAATTGGAGGTACAGTCGGTGTGGAGTAGTTTATAAGGTGGAAGTACATTGGGTGAGGAGCAGTTTTTCAGGTGGAGGTACATTGGGTGTGGACTATTCTATAAAGAGGAGGTACATTGGGTGTGCAGTAGTTTATAAGGAGGAGATACATTAGGTGTGGAGAAGTTTATAAGGTGGAAGTACATTGGGTGTGGAGTAGTTTATAAGGTGGAGATACATTGGGTTTGGAGAAGTTTATAAGGAGGAGGTATATTGGATGTGGAGTAGTTTATAAGGCGGAGGTACATTTGTTGTGGAGTAGTTTATAAGATGGAGGTACACTGGGTGTGGATTAGTTGATAAGGAGGAGGTACATTCGGTGTGGAGTATTCTATAAAGTGGAGGTACATTTGGTGTGCAGTAGTTTATAAGGAGGAGGTACATTGGGTGTGGAGTATTTTATAAGGTGGAAGTTCATTGGGTGTGGAGCAGTTTATAAGGACGAGGTTCATTGGGTGTGGAGTTGTTTATAAGGAGGAAGTACATTGTGTGGCAGTAGTTTATAAGGTGGACGTACATTTAGTGTGGATTATTTTTTAAGGAGGAGGTACATTTTGTGTGTAGTAGTTTATAAGGAGGAGGTACTTTGGGTGACAGTAGTTTATAAGGTGGAGGTACATTTGGTGTGGAGAAGTTTATAAGGAGGAGGTACATTGGTTGTCAGTAGTTTATAAGGAGGAGGTACATTGGGTGTGGAGTAGTTTATAAGGAGGAGGTACATTGGGTGTGGAGTAGTTTATAAGGTGGAGGTACATTCGGTGTGGAGTAGTTTATAAGAGGAGGTACATTTTGTGTAGAGTAGTTTATAAGGAGGAGGTACATTCGGTGTGGAGTAGTTTATAAGGTCGATGTACATGGGTGTGGAGTAGTTTATAAGGAGAAGTTACATTGGGTGAGGAGTAGTTTATAAGGTGGAGGTACATTGGGTGAGGAGTAGTTTATAAGGTGGAGGTACATCCGGTGTGGATTAGTTTATAAGGAAGAGGTACATTGGTTGTAGAGTAGTTTATAAGGAGGAGGTACATTGGGTGTGGAGTAGTTTATAAGGTGGAGGTACATTGGGTGTGGAGTAGTTGATAAGGAGGAGATACATTGGGTGTGGAGTAGTTTATAAGTGGAGGTCCATTGGGTGTGGAGTAGTTTATAAGGAGGAGGTACATTGGGTGTGGAGTAGTTTATAAGGAGGAGGTATATTGAGTGTGGAGTAGTTTATAAGGAGGAGGTACATTGGGTGTGGAGTAGTTTATAAGTATGAGGTACAATGGGTGTGGAGTAGTTTATAAGGAGGAGATATATTGAGTGTGGAGTAGTTTATAAGGAGGAGGTACATTGGGTGTGCAGTAGTTTCTAAGGAGGATGTACATTGGGTGTGGAGTAGTTTATAAGTGGAGGTACATTGGGTGTGGAGTAGTTTTTAAGGATGAGGTACAATGGGTGTGGAGTAGTTTATAAGGAGGAGGTACATTGGGAGTGGAGTAGTTTATAATGAGGATGTACATTGGGTGTGGAGTAGTTTATAAGGAGGAGGTACATTGGGTGTGGAGTAGTTTATAAGGTGTAGTTACATTGGGTGTGGAGTAGATTATAAGGAGGAGGTACATTGGTTGTGGAATATTTTATAAGGAGGAGGTACATTGGGTGTGGAGTAATTTATAAGGAGGAGGTACATTGGGTGTGGAGTTATTTATAAGGAGGATGTACATTGGGTATGGAGTATTTTATAAGGAGGCGGTGCATTGGGTGTAGATTAGTTTATAAGGAGTGTAGATTAGTTTATAAGGAGGAGGTACACTGGCTGTGGAGTAGTTTATAAGGTGGAGGTACATTCGGTGTGGAGTAGTTTATAAGGCGGAAGTACATTGGGTGTGGAGTAGTTTATAAGGAGGATATACATTGGGTGTCAGTGGTTTATAAGGAGGAGGTACATTGGGTGTGGAGTAGTTTATAAGGTGGAGGTACATTCGGTGTGGAGTAGTTTATAAGGTGTACGTACATTGGGTGTGGATTAGTTTATAAGGAAGAGGTTCATTTGTTGTAGAGTAGTTTATAAGGAGGAGGTACATTGGGTGTGGAGTAGTTTATAAGGTGGAGGTACATTGGGTGTAGAGTAGCTTATAAAGAGGAGGTACATTGGTTGTGCAGTAGTTTATAAGGAGAAAGTATATAGGGTGTGGAGTGGTTTATAAGGTGGAGATACATTGGGTGAGGAGTAGTTTATAAGGTGTAGGTACATTGGGTGTGGATTAGTTTATAAGGAAGAGGTACATTGGGTGGGGAGTAGTTTATAAGGTGGAGGTATATTGGGTGAGGAGTAGTTTATAAGGTGGAGGTACATTCGGTGTGGAGTAGTTTATAAGGAGGAGGTACATACGGTGTGGAGTAGTTTATAAGGTGTAGGTACATTGGGTGTGGATTAGTTTATAAGGAAGAGGTACATTGGGTGTAGAGTAGTTTATAAGGTGGAGGTACATTCGGTGTAGATTAGTTTATAAGGAGGAGGTACATTCGGTGTGGAGTAGTTTATAAGGAGGAGGTGCATTGGGTGTGGAGTAGATTATGAGGAGGAGGTACAATGTGTGTGGAGTAGTTTATAAGGAGGGGGTACATTGGGTGTGGAGTAGTTTTTAAGGAGGAGGTAAAATGGGTGTGGAGTAGTTTATAAGGAGGAGGTACATTGGGTGTGGAGTAGTTTATAAGAAGGAGGTACATTGGGAGTGGAGTAGTTTATAAGGTGGAGGTACATTGGGTGTGGAGTAATTTATAAGGAGGAGGTACATTGGGTGTGGAGTAGTTTATAAGGAGGGGGTATATTGAGTGTGGAGTAGTTTATAAGGAGGAGGTACATTGGGTATGGAGTAGTTTATAATGAGGAGGTACATTGGGTGTGGAGTAGTTTATAAGGAGGAGGTACACTGGGTGTGGAGTAGTTTATAAGGTGGAGGTATATTGGATGTGAAGTAGTTTATAAGGAGAGGTACATTGGGTGTGGAGTAGTTTATAAGGAGGAGGTATATTGGGTGTAGAGTAGTTTATAAGGTGGAGGTACATTGGGTGTGGAGTAGTTTATAAGGTGGAGGTACATTGGGTGTGGAGTAGTTTATAAGGTGGAGGTACATTGGGTGTGGCGTAGTTTATAAGGTGGAGGTACATTGGGTGTGGAGTAGTTTATAACGAGGAGGTACATTGGGTGTGGAGTAGTTTATAAGGTGGAGGTACATTCGGTGTGGAGTAGTGTATAAGGAGTAGGTACATTGGGTGTGGAGTAGTTTATAAGGTAGTATAGTGTATGTCGTGTTTGGAAAGACATATCTGTATACCATGCAATATCAACGTAATAATAACACTACACACAAGGTGAAGATATAAAATTTGTGGTATATTATATAGATGGTGACACAGCATCTGTAGGTGGATGTTCTGTACTTTGAGTGTATTCCAGGTAGATTGTGCAATGTGCAGCTTGTTGTATAATGTGATACATTGTATAAGATTATGAGGTGTATGATACATTGTATAAGATTATGGGGTGTGTGACGGTGGTGGTCATTGGCTGTTAGTGCAGGACACACATTGTGTTATCACAGGAGAAGCCTTTGGTTGATGTTGGAAGTTGGATGTGACCCAGGCAGGAACCTCAGATTTGTGATACACTGTATAACAATATGAGGTGTGTGATACATTGTATAAGATAATGATATGTGTGATACATTGTATAAGATTATGAGGTGTGTGATACATTGTATAAGATTATGAGGTATGTGATACATTGTATAAGATTATGGGGTGTGTGACGGTGGTGGTCAGTGACTGTTAGTGCACGACACACATTGTGTTATCACAGGAAAAGCCTTTGGGTGGTGTTGGAAGTGGGATGTGACCCAGGCAGGAACCTCAGATGTGTGATACATTGTATAAGATTATGAGGTGTGTGATACATGATATAAGATTATGGGGTGTGTGATAGTGGTGGCCAGTGACTGTTAGTGCAGGACATACATTATCACAGGAGAAGCCTTTGATTGGTGTTGGAAGTTGGATGTGACCCAGGCAGGAACCTCAGATGTGTGTCCCAGTCAGTGCCCTCAGTATTACCAGCTGCCACAATGAGAGAAGTGCCCGGTGTAGAGGCACAGGCTGCCCATATGGAGAGATTTGTGTTTCCTCAATGGACACAATTTCCAGAGACTTCTATGAACTGTTTCTCTTATATATTGCAGGATTTATTTACCAGTTTAGTACATAGCTGGAGCCTGATGTAATTGACACGCTGAGAACTCATAACTGACCTTCCATACACACCACAATGACATTTCTCCACATTTCAGATTGAGTCTGAGACGTCAGCACAATTATATTTGTTATGGCATTTACTAAAAATCTCTCTTATGTAAAAGAAAAATAATTCACTTTCGGTATTAATGTTTCTGCGTTTTGTTTATTACAATCTGATATAGAATCTTTTCCACTAGCAATGACTTTCCCTCCTGCAGCTGAGGCAGTAGCGGTGACTGAGGCAGTAGCGGTGACTGAGGCAGTAGCGGTGACTGAGGAAGTAGGGGTGGCTGGGAGCAGCAGCAGTGATTGAAGCAGTAGTAGTGATTGGGGGCAGCAGCAGTGACTGAGGCAGTAGTAGTGATTGGGGGCAGCAGCAGTGACTGAGGCAGTAGCGGTGACTGAGGCAGTAGCGGTGACTGAGGAAGTAGGGGTGGCTGGGAGCAGCAGCAGTGATTGAAGCAGTAGTAGTGATTGGGGGCAGCAGCAGTGACTGAGGCAGTAGTAGTGATTGGGGGCAGCAACAGTGACTGAGGCAGTAGCAGTGACTGAGGCAGTAGCGGTGACTGAGGCAGTAGCGGTGACTGAGGCAGTAGCGGTGACTGAGGAAGTAGGGGTGGCTGGGAGCAGCAGCAGTGATTGAAGCAGTAGTAGTGATTGGGGGCAGCAGCAGTGACTGAGGCAGTAGTAGTGATTGGGGGCAGCAGCAGTGACTGAGGCAGTAGCGGTGACTGAGGCAGTAGCGGTGACTGAGGCAGTAGCGGTGACTGAGGCAGTAGCGGTGACTGAGGAAGTAGGGGTGGCTGGGAGCAGCAGCAGTGATTGAAGCAGTAGTAGTGATTGGGGGCAGCAGCAGTGACTGAGGCAGTAGTAGTGATTGGGGGCAGCAGCAGTGACTGAGGCAGTAGCAGTGACTGAGGCAGTAGCGGTGACTGAGGCAGTAGCGGTGACTGAGGCAGTAGCGGTGACTGAGGCAGTAGCGGTGACTGAGGAAGTAGGGGTGGCTGGGAGCAGCAGCAGTGATTGGAGCAGTAGTAGTGATTGGGGGCAGCAGCAGTGACTGAGGCAGTAGTAGTGATTGGGGGCAGCAGCAGTGACTGAGGCAGTAGCAGTGACTGAGGCAGTAGCGGTGACTGAGGCAGTAGCGGTGACTGAGGCAGTAGCGGTGACTGAGGAAGTAGGGGTGGCTGGGAGCAGCAGCAGTGATTGAAGCAGTAGTAGTGATTGGGGGCAGCAGCAGTGACTGAGGCAGTAGTAGTGATTGGGGGCAGCAGCAGTGACTGAGGCAGTAGCGGTGACTGAGGCAGTAACGGTGACTGAGGCAGTAGCGGTGACTGAGGCAGTAGCGGTGACTGAGGAAGTAGCGGTGACTGAGGCAGTAGCGGTGACTGAGGCAGTAGCGGTGACTGAGGAAGTAGGGGTGGCTGGGAGCTGCAGCAGTGATTGAAGCAGTAGTAGTGATTGGGGGCAGCAGCAGTGACTGAGGCAGTAGTAGTGATTGGGGGCAGCAGCAGTGACTGAGGCAGTAGCAGTGACTGAGGCAGTAGCGGTGACTGAGGCAGTAGTGGTGACTGAGGCAGTAGCGGTGACTGAGGAAGTAGGGGTGGCTGGGAGCAGCAGCAGTGATTGAAGCAGTAGTAGTGATTGGGGGCAGCAGCAGTGACTGAGGCAGTAGTAGTGATTAGGGGCAGCAGCAGTGACTGAGGCAGTAGCGGTGACTGAGGCAGTAGCGGTGACTGAGGAAGTAGCGGTGACTGAGGCAGTAGCGGTGACTGAGGCAGTAGCGGTGACTGAGAAAGTAGGGGTGGCTGGGAGCAGCAGCAGTGATTGAAGCAGTAGTAGTGATTGGGGGCAGCAGCAGTGACTGAGGCAGTAGTAGTGATTGGGGGCAGCAGCAGTGACTGAGGCAGTAGCAGTGACTGAGGCAGTAGCGGTGACTGAGGCAGTAGCGGTGACTGAGAAAGTAGGGGTGGCTGGGAGCAGCAGCAGTGATTGAAGCAGTAGTAGTGATTGGGGGCAGCAGCAGTGACTGAGGCAGTAGTAGTGATTGGGGGCAGCAGCAGTGACTGAGGCAGTAGCAGTGACTGAGGCAGTAGCAGTGACTGAGGCAGTAGCGGTGACTGAGGCAGTAGCGGTGACTGAGGAAGTAGGGGTGGCTGGGAGCAGCAGCAGTGATTGAAGCAGTAGTAGTGATTGGGGGCAGCAGCAGTGACTGAGGCAGTAGTAGTGATTGGGGGCAGCAGCAGTGACTGAGGCAGTAGCAGTGACTGAGGCAGTAGCGGTGACTGAGGCAGTAGCGGTGACTGAGGCAGTAGCGGTGACTGAGGAAGTAGCGGTGACTGAGGCAGTAGCGGTGACTGAGGCAGTAGCGGTGACTGAGGAAGTAGGGGTGGCTGGGAGCAGCAGCAGTGATTGAAGCAGTAGTAGTGATTGGGGGCAGCAGCAGTGACTGAGGCAGTAGTAGTGATTGGGGGCAGCAGCAGTGACTGAGGCAGTAGCGGTGACTGAGGCAGTAGCGGTGACTGAGGCAGTAGCGGTGACTGAGGAAGTAGGGGTGGCTGGGAGCAGCAGCAGTGATTGAAGCAGTAGTAGTGATTGGGGGCAGCAGCAGTGACTGAGGCAGTAGTAGCGATTGGGGGCAGCAGCAGTGACTGAGGCAGTAGCAGTGACTGAGGCAGTAGCGGTGACTGAGGCAGTAGCGGTGACTGAGGCAGTAGCGGTGACTGAGGCAGTAGCGGTGACTGAGGAAGTAGGGGTGGCTGGGAGCAGCAGCAGTGATTGAAGCAGTAGTAGTGATTGGGGGCAGCAGCAGTGACTGAGGCAGTAGTAGTGATTGGGGGCAGCAGCAGTGACTGAGGCAGTAGCAGTGACTGAGGCAGTAGCGGTGACTGAGGCAGTAGCGGTGACTGAGGCAGTAGCGGTGACTGAGGAAGTAGGGGTGGCTGGGAGCAGCAGCAGTGATTGAAGCAGTAGTAGTGATTGGGGGCAGCAGCAGTGACTGAGGCAGTAGTAGTGATTGGGGGCAGCAGCAGTGACTGAGGCAGTAGCGGTGGCTGGGGGCAGCAGCGGTGACTGGGGGCAGTAGCGGTGACTGAGGCAGTAGAAGTGACTGAGGAAGTAGCGGTGGCTGAGGGCAGCAGCGGTGACTGAGGAAGTAGCGGTGGCTGGGGGCAGCAGCAGTGACTGAGCATTGACTGAGGGCACTAGCAGTGACTGAGGCAGTAGTGGCGGCTGGGGACAGAAGCGGTGGCTGAGGCAGTAGTGGTTGCTGAGGGCAGCAGCAGTGACTGAGGCAGTAGCGGTGGCTGGGGGCAGAAGTGGTGACTGAGGCAGTAGCGGTGACTGAGGGCAGCAACGGTGTCTGGGGGCAGCAGTGGTGACTGAGGCAGTAGTGGTTGCTGGGGGCAGCAGCGGTGGTTGGGGGCAGCAGTAGTGACTGAAGCAGTAGCAGTGGCTGAGGGAAGCAGCGGTAGCTGGGGGCGGCAGCGGTGACTGAGGCAGTAGCGGTGACTGAGGGCAGCAGCGGTGACTGGGGGTAGCAGTGGTGACTGAGGCAGTAGTGGTGGCTGGGGGCAGAAGCGGTGACTGAGGCAGTAGCGGTGGTTGTGGGCAGCAGCGGTGACTGAGGCAGTAGCGGTGGCTGGAGGCAGCAGCAGTGACTGAGGCAGTAGCAGTGGCATGGGGCATAAGTGCTGGCAGGGGGCAGCAGCGGTGACTGAGGCAGTAGCAGTGGCTGAGGGCAGTAGCGGTGCCTGGGGGCAACAGTAGTCATTGGGGGCTGTAGCGGTGTCTGAGGGCAGCGGCGGTGACTGGGGGCAGCAGCAGTGACTGAGGCAGTAGCGGTGGCTGAGGGCACCAGTAGTCATTGGTGGCTGTAGCGGTGTCTGAGGGCAGCGGCGGCGACTGGGGGCAGCAGCAGTGACTGAGGCAGTAGCGGTGTCTGAGGGCAGCGGTAGTGACTGGGGGCAGCAGCGGTTGCTGGGGACAGCAGCAGTGACTGAGGCAGTAGCGGTGGCTGAGGGCAGCGGCAGTGACTAGGGGCAGCAGCGGGTTGCTGGCGACAGTCGCAGTGACTGATGCAGTAGTGGTGGCTGAGGGCAGCAGCAGTGACTGAGGCAGTAGCGGTGGCTGGGGCAACAGAGGGGACTGAGGCAGTAGCGGTGGTTGAGGGCAGCGGCAGTGGCTGGGGGCAGAAGCGATGACTGAGGCAGTAGCGGTGACTGAGGCAGTAGTAGTGACTGAGGAAGTAGCGGTGGCTGAGGGCAGCAGCGGTGACTGAGGAAGTAGCGGTGGCTGGGGGCAGCAGCAGTGACTGAGCATTGACTGAGGGCACTAGCAGTGACTGAGGCAGTAGTGGCAGCTGGGGACAGAAGCGGTGGCTGAGGCAGTAGTGGTTGCTGAGGGCAGCAGCAGTGACTGAGGCAGTAGCGGTGGCTGGGGGCAGAAGTGGTGACTGAGGCAGTAGCGGTGACTGAGGGCAGCAGCGGTGTCTGGGGGCAGCAGTGGTGACTGAGGCAGTAGTGGTTGCTGGGGGCAGCAGCGGTGGTTGGGGGCAGCAGTAGTGACTGAAGCAGTAGCAGTGGCTGAGGGCAGCAGCGGTAGCTGGGGGCGGCAGCGGTGACTGAGGCAGTAGCGGTGACAGAGGGCAGCAGCGATGACTGGGGGCAGCAGTGGTGATTGAGGCAGTAGTGGTGGCTGGGGGCAGAAGCGGTGACTGAGGCAGTAGCGGTGGCTGCGGGCAGCAGCGGTGACTGAGGCAGTAGCGGTGGCTGGAGGCAGCAGCAGTGACTGAGGCAGTAGCAGTGGCATGGGGCATAAGTGCTGGCTGGGGGCAGCAGCGGTGACTGAGGCAGTAGCAGTGGCTGAGGCAGTAGCGGTGGCTGAGGGCACCAGTAGTCATTGGGGGCTGTAGCGGTGACTGAGGGCAGCGGCGGCGACTGGGGGCAGCAGCAGTGACTGAGGCAGTAGCGGTGTCTGAGGGCAGCGGCGGTGACTGGGGGCAGCAGCGGTTGCTGGGGACAGCAGCAGTGACTGAGGCAGTAGCAATGGCTGAGGGCAGCGGCAGTGACTGGGGGCAGCAGCGGTTGCTGGCGACAGTCGCAGTGACTGATGCAGTAGTGGTGGCTGAGGGCAGCAGCAGTGACTGAGGCAGTAGCGGTGGCTGGGGCAACAGAGGGGACTGAGGCAGTAGCGGTGGCTGAGGGCAGCGGCAGTGGCTCGGGGCAGAAGCGATGACTGAGGCAGTAGTGGTGGCTGAGGGCAGCAGTAGTCATTGGCAGCAGTGGTGCCTGGGGGCAACAGCGGTGACTGAGGCAGTAGTGGTGGCTGGGGGCAGCAGCGGGGACTGAGGCAGTAGCGGTGGCTGGGGCAACAGAGGGAACTGAGGCAGTAGCGGTGGCTGGGGACAGCAGCGGGGACTGAGGCAGTAGCGGTGACTGAGGCAGTAGCGGTGGCTGGGGCAACAGAGGGGACAGGCAGTAGCGGTGGTTGAGGGCAGCGGCAGTGACTGAGGCAGTAGTGGCGGCTGAGGGCAGCAGTAGTCATTGGCAGCAGTGGTGCCTGGGGGCAGCAGCGGTGACTGAAGCAGTAGCGGTGGCTGGGGGCAGCAGCGGGGACTGAGGCAGTAGCGGTAGTTAAGGGCAGCGGCGGTGGCTGGGGGCAGAAGCGATGACTGAGGCATTACTGGTGGCTGAGGGCAGCAGTAGTCATTGAGGGCAGCGGCAGTGGCTGGGGGCAGAGGCGGTGGCTGAGGGCAATAGCGATGACTGAGGGCAGCAGCGGTGGCTGGGGCAGCAGCGGTGACTGAGGCAGTAGTGGTGGCTGAGGGCAACAGCGGTGACTGAGGCAGTAGTGGTGGCTGAGGGCAGCAGCAGTGGCTGGGGGCAGAAGCGGTGGCTGGGGGCATCAGCAGTGACTGAGGCAGTAGCGATGGCTGAGGGCAGAAGTGGTGGCTGAGGGAAGCAGCGGTGGCTGGGAGCAGCAGCAGTGACTGAGGCAGTAGCGGTGACTGAGGCAGTAGCGGTGACTGAGGCAGTAGTGGTGGCTGGGGCAGCAGTGGGGACTGAGGCAGTAGCGGTGGCTGGGGGCAGCAGCGGTGGCTGGGGGCAGCAGCAGTGACTGAGGCAGTAGCAGTGACTGAGGCAGTAGCGGTGGCTGGGGCAGCAGCGGGGACTGAGGCAGTAGCGGTGATTGAGGGCAGCGGCAGTGGCTGGGGGCAGAGGCAGTAGCAGTGACTGAGGCAGTAGCGGTGGCTGGGGCAGCAGCGGGGACTGAGGCAGTAGCGGTGATTGAGGGCAGCGGCAGTGGCTGGGGGCAGAAGCGATGACTGAGGCAGTAGTGGTGACTGAGGGCAGCAGTAGTCATTGGCAGCAGTGGTGCCTGGGGGCAGCAGCGGTGACTGAGGCAGTAGCGGTGGCTGGGGGCAGTAGCGGTGGCTGAGGGCAGCAGCGGTGGCTGGGGGCAGCAGCGGTTGCTGGGGACAGCAGTAGTGACTGAGGCAGTAGCGGTGGCTGAGGGCAGTAGCGGTGGCTGAGGGCAGCAGCGGTGGCTGGGGGCAGCAGCCGTGACTGAGGCAGTAGCGGTGGCTGGGGGCAGCAGCGGTGGCTGGGGGCAGCAGCAGTGACTGAGGCAGTAGCAGTGACTGAGGCAGTAGCGGTGGCTGGGGCAGCAGCGGGGACTGAGGCAGTAGCGGTGATTGAGGGCAGCGGCAGTGGCTGGGGGCAGAAGCGATGACTGAGGCAGTAGTGGTGACTGAGGGCAGCAGTAGTCATTGGCAGCAGTGGTGCCTGGGGGCAGCAGCAGTGGCTGAGGCCAGCGGCAGTGGCTGGGGGCAGCAGCGGTGGCTGGGGGCAGCAGCGGTGACTGAGGCAGTAGTGGTGGCTGAGGGCAGCAGCGGGTACTGAGGCAGTAGCAGTGGCTGGGGCAGCAGCGGGGACTGAGGCAGTAGCGGTGGCTGGGGGCAGAAGTGATGACTGAAGCAGTAGTGGTGGCTGAGGGGGCAGTAGTAGTCATTGGGGGCAGCAGCTGTGGCTGGGGGCAGAGGCAGTGGCTGAGGAAAGCAGCAGTGGCTGAGGGCACCTTTAGTCATTGGGGGCAGCAGTAGTGGCTGAGGGCACCATTAGTCATTGGGGGCAGCGGTAGTGGCTGGGGGCACCATTAGTCATTGGGGGCAGCGGTAGTGGCTGGGGGCAGCAGCGGTAGCTGTGGGCAGCAGCAGTGGCCGGGGGCAGCAGCGGTGGCTGGGGGCAGAAACGGTGACTGAGGTAGTAGCGGTAGCTGAGGGCAGCAGTAGTCATTGGGGGCAGCAGCAGTGGTGGCTGGGGGCAGCTGCAGTGGCTGGGGTCAGGTGCAGTGGCTGAGGGCAGCAGCAGTGGCTAGGGGCAGCAGCGGTGGCTGGGGGCAGCAGGAGTGGCTGGGGGCAGAGGCAGTGCCTGAGGGCAGAGGCAGTGCCTGAGGGCAGCGGCAGTGGCTGGGGGTAGAGGCAGTGGCTGAGGGCAGCAGCAGTGGCTAGGGGCAGAAGCGGTGACTGAATTAGTAGCGGTGGCTGTGGGCAGCAGCAGTAGCTGGGGGAAGCGGCAGTGGCTGGGGGCAGAATCGGTGACTGAGGTAGTAGCGGTGGCTGAGGGTAGCAGCAGTGATTGAGGGCAGCAGTAGTCATTGGGGGCAGCAGCAGTAGCTGGGGGCAGCGACAGTGGCTTGGGGTAGCGGCAGTGGCTGGGGCAGCAGCGGTAGCTGGGAGCAGCGGCAGTGGCTGGGGGTAACGGCAGTGGCTGGGGGCACCAGCAGTGGCTGGGGGCACCAGCAGTGGCTGGGGGCACCAGCAGTAGCTGGGGGAAGCGGCAGTGGCTGGGGGCAGAGGCAGTGGCTGAGGGCAGCGGCAGTGGCTGGGGGTAGCAGCAGTGGCTGGGGCAGCAGCGGTAGCTGGGAGCAGCGGCAGTGGCTGGGGGTAGCGGCAGTGGCTGGGGGCACCAGCAGTAGCTGGGGGAAGCGGCAGTGGCTGGGGGCAGCAGCGGTGGCTGGGGGCAGAGGCAGTGGCTGAGGGCAGCGGCAGTGGCTGGGGGTAGCAGCAGTGGCTGGGGCAGCAGCGGTAGCTGGGAGCAGCGGCAGTGGCTGGGGGCACCGGCAGTAGCTGGGGGTAGCGGCAGTGGCTGGGGGCACCAGCAGTAGCTGGGGGTAGCGGCAGTGGCTGGGGGTAGCGGCAGTGGCTGGGCGCAGCAGCTCATAGACATTGTGGAGACCTTTGATTGAGCGCCAGTGCTAGCCCTTAGTGGACTTGAATTTTGTATCCCTGGCAGCAGCTACTAGATTGTAAGCTCATACGGGACGTGATTCAGACGTGTTTGTGTCCTTATGCCAATGCCATTACAAAGCCCTTCCCTGGTGTAAATCCTGGTGTCCAAATGTGCAAGGACTGAGCCGCCCACTGCCAGCGCCCACAGACGCTGTAATACATCAGATGTGTCTATAGACGCCACCATCGGTCGCACCCTACGCCGTTATCCTGAGTATAGTGTGATTGATTCAATGTCATTGTACACAACCGCTTTCAGCAACATACCTGAGACTCCTAAAAGGCGTAACCTCCCTCCATTACCTCCCAGTCACCCCCCGTACATATCTTTCTGATACTAGGCGTCTAAATCTCTACTGTAACTTTGTGCGCACAGACTCAGGACACATGCGCATTAAAGACATCGATCCACTGCGTCTGATATCTCTGCTGCACCTGACGCAGAATCCGGCCTGTGACCGCGTGTATACGGCATACATACAATAATAGCGGCAGTGTTCCCTCGCTGGCTTCTCTGAAAGGATGTGAAATAAAATTTGTGTTTCACGTGTAGGGTATATGTGTAATAACACTCTTCACACAAGTAATCCAGGCAGCGAGTTCTGTTTTCATAGCACCTGGTACGCCGAGCACATCTTAAGTACCTGGTGTTTTCCTATAATGTCAACAGAAATTGAGTTGGTTTTATCCAGTGCCAAAACATATAGCAGCTGATGGCTATAACTGTACATGAAATCCCTTCTGCAGAGAGGCCTGTGTGAGATAAGCAATGTGTGCCGGGCCGGTGTTATGTCATGTACTACGTGTGCCGAACCGGTGTTATGTCATGTACTACGTGTGCCGGGCCAGTGTTATGTCATGTACTATGTGTGCCGGGCCGGTGTTATGTCATGTACTATGTGTGCCGGGCCGGTGTTATGTCATGTACTATGTGTGCCGGGCCGGTGTTAAGTCATGTACTATGTG
The DNA here is from genome assembly GCF_028390025.1 of Pseudophryne corroboree. Classification (NCBI taxonomy): domain Eukaryota; kingdom Metazoa; phylum Chordata; class Amphibia; order Anura; family Myobatrachidae; genus Pseudophryne; species Pseudophryne corroboree. Next base: position 2,548,979 of record NC_086454.1, read on the forward strand.
TGCCCAGCCGGTGTTATGTCATGTACTACGTGTGCCGAACCGGTGTTATGTCATGTACTACGTGTGCCGGGCCAGTGTTATGTCATGTACTATGTGTGCCGGGCCGGTGTTATGTCATGTACTATGTGTGCCGGGCCGGTGTTATGTCATGTACTATGTGTGCCGGGCCGGTGTTAAGTCATGTACTATGTGTGCCGGGCCGGTGTTATGTCATGTACTACGTGTGCCGAACCGGTGTTATGTCATGTACTACGTGTGCCGGGCCAGTGTTATGTCATGTACTATGTGTGCCGGGTCGGTGTTATGTCATGTACTATGTGTGCCGAACCGGTATTATGTCATGTACAGTGTGTGCCGGGCCGGTGTTATGTCATGTACTGTGTGTGCCGGGCCGGTGTTATGTCATGTACTGTGTGTGCCGGGCCGGTGTTATGTCATGTACTGTGTGTGCCGGGCCGGTGTTATGTCATGTACTATGTGTGCCGGGCCGGTGTTATGTCATGTATTACGTGTGCCGAACCGGTGTTATGTCATGTACTACTTGTTCCGGGCCAGTGTTATGTCATGTACTATGTGTGCCGGGCCGGTGTTATGTCATGTACTATGTGTGCCGAACCGGTGTTATGTCATGTACTGTGGGTGCCGGGCCGGTGTTATGTAATGTACTGTGTGTGCCGAACCGGTGTTATGTCATGTACTGTGTGTGCCGGGCCGGTGTTATGTAATGTACTGTGTGTGCCGAACCGGTGTTATGTCATGTACTGTGTGTGCCGGGCCGGTGTTATGTCATGTACTGTGTGTGCCGGGCCGGTGTTATGTCATGTACTATGTGTGCCGGGCCGGTGTTATGTCATGTACTGTGTGTGCCGGGCCGGTGTTATGTCATGTACTATGTGTGCCGGGCCGGTGTTATGTCATGTACTGTGTGTGCCGGGCCGGTGTTATGTCATGTACTACGTGTGCCGGGCCAGTGTTATGTCATGTACTATGTGTGCCGGGCCGGTGTTATGTCATGTACTATGTGTGCCGGGCTGGTGTTATGTCATGTACTGTGTGTGCCGGGCCGGTGTTATGTCATGTACTGTGTGTGCCAGGCCGGTGTTATGTCATGTACTATGTGTGCCGGGCCGGTGTTATGTCATGTACTGTGTGTGCCGGGCCGGTGTTATGTCATGTACTGTGTGTGCCGGGCCGGTGTTATGTCATGTACTGTGTGTGCCGGGCCGGTGTTATGTCATGTACTATGTGTGCTGGGCCGGTGTTATGTCATGTACTATGTGTGCCGGGCCGGTGTTATGTCATGTACTATATGTGCCGGGCCGGTGTTATGTCATGTACTATGTGTGCTGGGCCGGTGTTATGTCATGTACTATGTGTGCCGGGCCGGTGTTATGTCATGTACTATATGTGCCGGGCCGGTGTTATGTCATGTACTATGTGTGCCGGGACTGTGTTATATCATGTACTATGTGTGCCGGGCCGGTGTTATGTCATGTACTATGTGTGCCAGGCCGGTGATATGTCATGTACTATGTGTGGCGGGCCGGTGTTATGTCATGTACTGTGTATGCCGGGCCGGTGTTATGTCATGTTCTATGTTTGCCGGGCCGGTTTTATGTCATGTACTATGTGTGCCGGGCCGGTGTTATGTCATGTACTATGTGTGCCAGGCCGGTGTTATATCATGTACTGTGTGTGCCGGGCCGGTGTTATGTCATGTACAATGTGTGCCGGGCCGGTGTTATGTCAAGTACTATGTGTGCAGGGTTGGTGTTATGTCATGTACTATGTGTGCCGTGCCGGTGTTATGTCATGTACTATGTTCGCATGCCCGGTGTTATGTCATGTACTATGTGTGCAGGGTTGGTGTTATGTCATGTACTATGTGTGCCGGGCCGGTGTTATGTCATGTACTATGTGTGCAGGGTTGGTGTTATGTCATGTACTATGTGTGCCGGGCCGGTGATATGTCATGTACTGTGTGTGCTGTGCCGGTGTTATGTCATGTACTATGTGTGCAGGGTTGGTGTTATGTCATGTACTGTGTGTGCCGGGATGGTGTTATGTCATGTACTATGTGTGCCGGGATGGTGTTATGTCATGTACTATGTGTGCCGGGATCGTGTTATGTCATGTACTATGTGTGCAGGGCCGGTGTTATGTCATGTACTATGTGTGCCGGGATGGTGTTATGTCATCTACTATGTGTGCCGGGCCGGTGTTATATCATGTACTATGTGTGCCGGGATGGTGTTATGTCATGTACTATGTGTGCCGGGATCGTGTTATGTCATGTACTGTGTGTGCCGGGATGGTGTTATGTCATCTACTATGTGTGCCGGGCCGGTGTTATATCATGTACTATGTGTGCCGGGATGGTGTTATGTCATGTACTATGTGTGCCGGGATCGTGTTATGTCATGTACTATGTGTGTCGGGCCGGTGTTATGTCATGTACTATGTGTGCCAGGCCGGTGTTATGTCATGTACTATGTGTGCCAGGCCAGTGTTATATCATGTACTGTGTGTGCCGGGCCGGTGTTATGTCATGTACAATGTGTGCCGGGCCGGTGTTATGTCAAGTACTATGTGTGCAGGGTTGGTGTTATGTCATGTACTATGTGTGCCGTGCCGGTGTTATGTCATGTACTATGTTCGCCTGCCCGGTGTTATGTCATGTACTATGTGTGCAGGGTTGGTGTTATGTCATGTACTATGTGTGCCGGGCCGGTGTTATGTCATGTACTATGTATGCCGGGCCGGTGATATGTCATGTACTATGTGTGCCGGGCTGGTGTTATGTCATGTACTGTGTGTGCCGGGCCGGTGTTATGTCATGTACTGTGTGTGCCGGGCCGGTGTTATGTCATGTACTGTGTGTGCTGGGCCGGTGTTATGTCATGTACTGTGTGTGCCGGGACGGTATTATGTCATGTACTGTGTGTGCCGGGCCGGTGTTTTGTCATGTCCTATGTGTGCCGGGCCGGTGTTGTATCATGTACTGTGTGTGCCGGCCCGGTGTTATGTCATGTACTATGTGTGCAGGGTCGGTGTTATGTCATGTCCTATGTGTGCCGGGCTGGTGTTATGTCATGTACTGTGTGTGCCGGGCCGGTGTTATGTCATGTACTGTGTGTGCCGGGCCGGTGTTATGTCATGTACTGTGTGTGCCGGGCCAGTGTTATGTCATGTACTGTGTGTGCCGGGCCGGTGTTATGTCATGTACTGTGTGTGCCGGGCCAGTGTTATGTCATGTACTGTGTGTGCCGGGCCGGTGTTATGTCATGTACTATGTGTGCCGGGCTGGTGTTATGTCATGTACCATGTGTGCCGGGCCGGTGTTATGTCATGTACTGTGTGTGCCGGGCCGGTGTTATGTCATGTACTGTGTGTGCCGGGCCGGTGTTATGTCATGTACTGTGTGTGCCGGGCCAGTGTTATGTCATGTACTATGTGTGCCGGGCCGGTGTTATGTCATGTACTGTGTGTGCCGGGCCGGTGTTATGTCATGTACTGTGTGTGCCGGGCCGGTGTTATGTCATGTACTGTGTGTGCCGGGCCAGTGTTATGTCATGTACTATGTGTGCCGGGCCGGTGTTATGTCATGTACTGTGTGTGCCGGGCCAGTGTTATGTCATGTACTATGTGTGCCGGGCCGGTGTTATGTCATGTACTGTGTGTGCCGGGCCGGTGTTATGTCATGTACTGTGTGTGCCGGGCCGGTGTTATGTCATGTACTATGTGTGCCGGGCTGGTGTTATGTCATGTACTATGTGTGCCGGGCCGGTGTTATGTCATGTACTGTGTGTGCCGGGCCGGTGTTATGTCATGTACTGTGTGTGCCGGGCCGGTGTTATGTCATGTACTGTGTGTGCCGGGCCAGTGTTATGTCATGTACTATGTGTGCCGGGACGGTATTATGTCATGTACTGTGTGTGCCGGGCCGGTGTTATGTCATGTCCTATGTGTGCCGGGCCGGTGTTATATCATGTACTGTGTGTGCCGGCCCGGTGTTATGTCATGTACTATGTGTGCAGGGTCGGTGTTATGTCTTGTCCTATGTGTGCCGGGCTGGTGTTATATCATGTTCTGTGTGTGCCAGGCCGGTGTTATGTCATGTACTGTGTGTGCCGGGCCGGTGTTATGTCATGTACTGTGTGTGCCGGGCCGGTGTTATGTCATGTACTGTGTGTGCCGGGCCAGTGTTATGTCATGTACTATGTGTGCCTGGCCGGTGTTATGTCATGTACTATGTGTGCCGAGCCGGTGTTATGTCATGTACTATGTGTGCCGGGATGGTGTTATGTCATGTACTATGTGTGCCGGGCCGGTGTTATGTCATGTACTATGTGTGCCGGGCCGGTGTTATGTCATGTACTATGTGTGCCGGGCCGGTGTTATGTCATGTACTATGTGTGCCGGGATGGTGTTATGTCATGTACTATGTGTGCCGGGATGGTGTTATGTCATGTACTATGTGTGCCGGGATGGTGTTATGTCATGTCCTATGTGTGCCGGGATAGTGTTATGTCATGTACTATGTGTGCCGGGATGGTGTTATGTCATGTACTATGTGTGCCGGGCCGGTGTTATGTCATGTCCTATGTGTGCCGGGCCGGTGTTATGTCATGTACTATGTGTGCCGGGCCGGTGTTATGTCATGTACTATGGGGGTCATTCCGAGTTGTTCGCTCTGTAAAAATCTTCGCATCGCAGCGATTTTCCGCTTAATGCGCATGCGCAATGTCCGCACTGCGACTGTGCCAAGTAAATTTGCTAAGCAGTTAGGTTTTTTACTCACGGCTTTTTCATCGTTCTGGCGATCGTAATGTAATTGACAGGAAATGGGTGTTACTGGGCGGAAACAGGCCGTTTTATGGGCGTGTTGGAAAAAACGCTACCGTTTCCGGAAAAAACGCGGGAGTGGCCGGAGAAACGGAGGAGTGTCTGGGCGAACGCTGGGTGTGTTTGTGACGTCAAACCAGGAACGACAAGCAGTGAAATGATCGCAGATGCCGAGTAAGTCTGGAGCTACTCAGAAACTGCTACGAGGTGTGTAATCGCAATATTGCGAATACATCGTTCGCAATTTTAAGATGCTAAGATTCACTCCCAGTAGGCGGCGGCTTAGCATGAGCAAATCTGCTAAAATCCGCTTGCGAGCGAACAACTCGGAATGACCCCCAATGTGTGCCGAGCCGGTGTTATGTCATGTACTGTGTGTGCCGAGCCGGTGTTATGTCATGTACTATGTGTGCCGGGATGGTGTTATGTCGTGTACTGTGTGTGCCGAGCCGGTGTTATGTCATGTACTATGTGTGCCAGGCCGGTGTTATATCATGTACTGTGTGTGCCGGGCCGGTGTTATGTCATGTACAATGTGTGCCGGGCCGGTGTTATGTCAAGTACTATGTGTGCAGGGTTGGTGTTATGTCATGTACTATGTGTGCCGTGCCGGTGTTATGTCATGTACTATGTTCGCATGCCCGGTGTTATGTCATGTACTATGTGTGCAGGGTTGGTGTTATGTCATGTACTATGTGTGCCGGGCCGGTGTTATGTCATGTACTATGTGTGCAGGGTTGGTGTTATGTCATGTACTATGTGTGCCGGGCCGGTGATATGTCATGTACTGTGTGTGCTGTGCCGGTGTTATGTCATGTACTATGTGTGCAGGGTTGGTGTTATGTCATGTACTGTGTGTGCCGGGATGGTGTTATGTCATGTACTATGTGTGCCGGGATGGTGTTATGTCATGTACTATGTGTGCCGGGATCGTGTTATGTCATGTACTATGTGTGCAGGGCCGGTGTTATGTCATGTACTATGTGTGCCGGGATGGTGTTATGTCATCTACTATGTGTGCCGGGCCGGTGTTATATCATGTACTATGTGTGCCGGGATGGTGTTATGTCATGTACTATGTGTGCCGGGATCGTGTTATGTCATGTACTGTGTGTGCCGGGATGGTGTTATGTCATCTACTATGTGTGCCGGGCCGGTGTTATATCATGTACTATGTGTGCCGGGATGGTGTTATGTCATGTACTATGTGTGCCGGGATCGTGTTATGTCATGTACTATGTGTGTCGGGCCGGTGTTATGTCATGTACTATGTGTGCCAGGCCGGTGTTATGTCATGTACTATGTGTGCCAGGCCAGTGTTATATCATGTACTGTGTGTGCCGGGCCGGTGTTATGTCATGTACAATGTGTGCCGGGCCGGTGTTATGTCAAGTACTATGTGTGCAGGGTTGGTGTTATGTCATGTACTATGTGTGCCGTGCCGGTGTTATGTCATGTACTATGTTCGCCTGCCCGGTGTTATGTCATGTACTATGTGTGCAGGGTTGGTGTTATGTCATGTACTATGTGTGCCGGGCCGGTGTTATGTCATGTACTATGTATGCCGGGCCGGTGATATGTCATGTACTATGTGTGCCGGGCTGGTGTTATGTCATGTACTGTGTGTGCCGGGCCGGTGTTATGTCATGTACTGTGTGTGCCGGGCCGGTGTTATGTCATGTACTGTGTGTGCTGGGCCGGTGTTATGTCATGTACTGTGTGTGCCGGGACGGTATTATGTCATGTACTGTGTGTGCCGGGCCGGTGTTTTGTCATGTCCTATGTGTGCCGGGCCGGTGTTGTATCATGTACTGTGTGTGCCGGCCCGGTGTTATGTCATGTACTATGTGTGCAGGGTCGGTGTTATGTCATGTCCTATGTGTGCCGGGCTGGTGTTATGTCATGTACTGTGTGTGCCGGGCCGGTGTTATGTCATGTACTGTGTGTGCCGGGCCGGTGTTATGTCATGTACTGTGTGTGCCGGGCCGGTGTTATGTCATGTACTGTGTGTGCCGGGCCAGTGTTATGTCATGTACTGTGTGTGCCGGGCCGGTGTTATGTCATGTACTGTGTGTGCCGGGCCAGTGTTATGTCATGTACTGTGTGTGCCGGGCCGGTGTTATGTCATGTACTATGTGTGCCGGGCTGGTGTTATGTCATGTACCATGTGTGCCGGGCCGGTGTTATGTCATGTACCATGTGTGCCGGGCCGGTGTTATTTCATGTACTGTGTGTGCCGGGCCGGTGTTATGTCATGTACTGTGTGTGCCGGGCCGGTGTTATGTCATGTACTATGTGTGCCGGGCCGGTGTTATGTCATGTACTGTGTGTGCCGGGCCGGTGTTATGTCATGTACTGTGTGTGCCGGGCCGGTGTTATGTCATGTACTGTGTGTGCCGGGCCAGTGTTATGTCATGTACTATGTGTGCCGGGCCGGTGTTATGTCATGTACTGTGTGTGCCGGGCCGGTGTTATGTCATGTACTGTGTGTGCCGGGCCGGTGTTATGTCATGTACTATGTGTGCCGGGCTGGTGTTATGTCATGTACTATGTGTGCCGGGCCGGTGTTATGTCATGTACTGTGTGTGCCGGGCCGGTGTTATGTCATGTACTGTGTGTGCCGGGCCGGTGTTATGTCATGTACTGTGTGTGCCGGGCCAGTGTTATGTCATGTACTATGTGTGCCGGGACGGTATTATGTCATGTACTGTGTGTGCCGGGCCGGTGTTATGTCATGTCCTATGTGTGCCGGGCCGGTGTTATATCATGTACTGTGTGTGCCGGCCCGGTGTTATGTCATGTACTATGTGTGCAGGGTCGGTGTTATGTCATGTCCTATGTGTGCCGGGCTGGTGTTATATCATGTTCTGTGTGTGCCAGGCCGGTGTTATGTCATGTACTGTGTGTGCCGGGCCGGTGTTATGTCATGTACTGTGTGTGCCGGGCCGGTGTTATGTCATGTACTGTGTGTGCCGGGCCAGTGTTATGTCATGTACTATGTGTGCCTGGCCGGTGTTATGTCATGTACTATGTGTGCCGAGCCGGTGTTATGTCATGTACTATGTGTGCCGGGATGGTGTTATGTCATGTACTATGTGTGCCGGGCCGGTGTTATGTCATGTACTATGTGTGCCGGGCCGGTGTTATGTCATGTACTATGTGTGCCGGGCCGGTGTTATGTCATGTACTATGTGTGCCGGGATGGTGTTATGTCATGTACTATGTGTGCCGGGATGGTGTTATGTCATGTACTATGTGTGCCGGGATGGTGTTATGTCATGTCCTATGTGTGCCGGGATAGTGTTATGTCATGTACTATGTGTGCCGGGATGGTGTTATGTCATGTACTATGTGTGCCGGGCCGGTGTTATGTCATGTCCTATGTGTGCCGGGCCGGTGTTATGTCATGTACTATGTGTGCCGGGCCGGTGTTATGTCATGTACTATGGGGGTCATTCCGAGTTGTTCGCTCTGTAAAAATCTTCGCATCGCAGCGATTTTCCGCTTAATGCGCATGCGCAATGTCCGCACTGCGACTGTGCCAAGTAAATTTGCTAAGCAGTTAGGTTTTTTACTCACGGCTTTTTCATCGTTCTGGCGATCGTAATGTAATTGACAGGAAATGGGTGTTACTGGGCGGAAACAGGCCGTTTTATGGGCGTGTTGGAAAAAACGCTACCGTTTCCGGAAAAAACGCGGGAGTGGCCGGAGAAACGGAGGAGTGTCTGGGCGAACGCTGGGTGTGTTTGTGACGTCAAACCAGGAACGACAAGCAGTGAAATGATCGCAGATGCCGAGTAAGTCTGGAGCTACTCAGAAACTGCTACGAGGTGTGTAATCGCAATATTGCGAATACATCGTTCGCAATTTTAAGATGCTAAGATTCACTCCCAGTAGGCGGCGGCTTAGCATGAGCAAATCTGCTAAAATCCGCTTGCGAGCGAACAACTCGGAATGACCCCCAATGTGTGCCGAGCCGGTGTTATGTCATGTACTGTGTGTGCCGAGCCGGTGTTATGTCATGTACTATGTGTGCCGGGATGGTGTTATGTCGTGTACTGTGTGTGCCGAGCCGGTGTTATGTCATGTACTATGTGTGCCAGGCCGGTGTTATATCATGTACTGTGTGTGCCGGGCCGGTGTTATGTCATGTACAATGTGTGCCGGGCCGGTGTTATGTCAAGTACTATGTGTGCAGGGTTGGTGTTATGTCATGTACTATGTGTGCCGTGCCGGTGTTATGTCATGTACTATGTTCGCATGCCCGGTGTTATGTCATGTACTATGTGTGCAGGGTTGGTGTTATGTCATGTACTATGTGTGCCGGGCCGGTGTTATGTCATGTACTATGTGTGCAGGGTTGGTGTTATGTCATGTACTATGTGTGCCGGGCCGGTGATATGTCATGTACTGTGTGTGCTGTGCCGGTGTTATGTCATGTACTATGTGTGCAGGGTTGGTGTTATGTCATGTACTGTGTGTGCCGGGATGGTGTTATGTCATGTACTATGTGTGCCGGGATGGTGTTATGTCATGTACTATGTGTGCCGGGATCGTGTTATGTCATGTACTATGTGTGCAGGGCCGGTGTTATGTCATGTACTATGTGTGCCGGGATGGTGTTATGTCATCTACTATGTGTGCCGGGCCGGTGTTATATCATGTACTATGTGTGCCGGGATGGTGTTATGTCATGTACTATGTGTGCCGGGATCGTGTTATGTCATGTACTGTGTGTGCCGGGATGGTGTTATGTCATCTACTATGTGTGCCGGGCCGGTGTTATATCATGTACTATGTGTGCCGGGATGGTGTTATGTCATGTACTATGTGTGCCGGGATCGTGTTATGTCATGTACTATGTGTGTCGGGCCGGTGTTATGTCATGTACTATGTGTGCCAGGCCGGTGTTATGTCATGTACTATGTGTGCCAGGCCAGTGTTATATCATGTACTGTGTGTGCCGGGCCGGTGTTATGTCATGTACAATGTGTGCCGGGCCGGTGTTATGTCAAGTACTATGTGTGCAGGGTTGGTGTTATGTCATGTACTATGTGTGCCGTGCCGGTGTTATGTCATGTACTATGTTCGCCTGCCCGGTGTTATGTCATGTACTATGTGTGCAGGGTTGGTGTTATGTCATGTACTATGTGTGCCGGGCCGGTGTTATGTCATGTACTATGTATGCCGGGCCGGTGATATGTCATGTACTATGTGTGCCGGGCTGGTGTTATGTCATGTACTGTGTGTGCCGGGCCGGTGTTATGTCATGTACTGTGTGTGCCGGGCCGGTGTTATGTCATGTACTGTGTGTGCTGGGCCGGTGTTATGTCATGTACTGTGTGTGCCGGGACGGTATTATGTCATGTACTGTGTGTGCCGGGCCGGTGTTTTGTCATGTCCTATGTGTGCCGGGCCGGTGTTGTATCATGTACTGTGTGTGCCGGCCCGGTGTTATGTCATGTACTATGTGTGCAGGGTCGGTGTTATGTCATGTCCTATGTGTGCCGGGCTGGTGTTATGTCATGTACTGTGTGTGCCGGGCCGGTGTTATGTCATGTACTGTGTGTGCCGGGCCGGTGTTATGTCATGTACTGTGTGTGCCGGGCCAGTGTTATGTCATGTACTGTGTGTGCCGGGCCAGTGTTATGTCATGTACTGTGTGTGCCGGGCCGGTGTTATGTCATGTACTGTGTGTGCCGGGCCAGTGTTATGTCATGTACTGTGTGTGCCGGGCCGGTGTTATGTCATGTACCATGTGTGCCGGGCTGGTGTTATGTCATGTACCATGTGTGCCGGGCCGGTGTTATGTCATGTACCGTGTGTGCCGGGCCGGTGTTATGTCATGTACTGTGTGTGCCGGGCCGGTGTTATGTCATGTACTGTGTGTGCCGGGCCGGTGTTATGTCATGTACTATGTGTGCCGGGCCGGTGTTATGTCATGTACTGTGTGTGCCGGGCCGGTGTTATGTCATGTACTGTGTGTGCCGGGCCGGTGTTATGTCATGTACTGTGTGTGCCGGGCCAGTGTTATGTCATGTACTGTGTGTGCCGGGCCGGTGTTATGTCATGTACTGTGTGTGCCGGGCCGGTGTTATGTCATGTACTGTGTGTGCCGGGCCGGTGTTATGTCATGTACTATGTGTGCCGGGCCGGTGTTATGTCATGTACTGTGTGTGCCGGGCCGGTGTTATGTCATGTACTGTGTGTGCCGGGCCGGTGTTATGTCATGTACTGTGTGTGCCGGGCCGGTGTTATGTCATGTACTGTGTGTGCCGGGCCAGTGTTATGTCATGTACTATGTGTGCCGGGACGGTATTATGTCATGTACTGTGTGTGCCGGGCCGGTGTTATGTCATGTCCTATGTGTGCCGGGCCGGTGTTATATCATGTACTGTGTGTGCCGGCCCGGTGTTATGTCATGTACTATGTGTGCAGGGTCGGTGTTATGTCATGTCCTATGTGTGCCGGGCTGGTGTTATATCATGTTCTGTGTGTGCCAGGCCGGTGTTATGTCATGTACTGTGTGTGCCGGGCCGGTGTTATGTCATGTACTGTGTGTGCCGGGCCGGTGTTATGTCATGTACTGTGTGTGCCGGGCCAGTGTTATGTCATGTACTATGTGTGCCTGGCCGGTGTTATGTCATGTACTATGTGTGCCGAGCCGGTGTTTATGTCATGTACTATGTGTGCCGGGATGGTGTTATGTCATGTACTATGTGTGCCGGGCCGGTGTTATGTCATGTACTATGTGTGCCGGGCCGGTGTTATGTCATGTACTATGTGTGCCGGGCCGGTGTTATGTCATGTACTATGTGTGCCGGGATGGTGTTATGTCATGTCCTATGTGTGCCGGGATAGTGTTATGTCATGTACTATGTGTGCCGGGATGGTGTTATGTCATGTACTATGTGTGCCGGGCCGGTGTTATGTCATGTCCTATGTGTGCCGGGCCGGTGTTATGTCATGTACTATGTGTGCCGGGCCGGTGTTATGTCATGTACTATGGGGGTCATTCCGAGTTGTTCGCTCTGTAAAAATCTTCGCATCGCAGCGATTTTCCGCTTAATGCGCATGCGCAATGTCCGCACTGCGACTGTGCCAAGTAAATTTGCTAAGCAGTTAGGTTTTTTACTCACGGCTTTTTCATCGTTCTGGCGATCGTAATGTAATTGACAGGAAATGGGTGTTACTGGGCGGAAACAGGCCGTTTTATGGGCGTGTTGGAAAAAACGCTACCGTTTCCGGAAAAAACGCGGGAGTGGCCGGAGAAACGGAGGAGTGTCTGGGCGAACGCTGGGTGTGTTTGTGACGTCAAACCAGGAACGACAAGCAGTGAAATGATCGCAGATGCCGAGTAAGTCTGGAGCTACTCAGAAACTGCTACGAGGTGTGTAATCGCAATATTGCGAATACATCGTTCGCAATTTTAAGATGCTAAGATTCACTCCCAGTAGGCGGCGGCTTAGCATGAGCAAATCTGCTAAAATCCGCTTGCGAGCGAACAACTCGGAATGACCCCCAATGTGTGCCGAGCCGGTGTTATGTCATGTACTGTGTGTGCCGAGCCGGTGTTATGTCATGTACTATGTGTGCCGGGATGGTGTTATGTCGTGTACTGTGTGTGCCGAGCCGGTGTTATGTCCTGTACTATGTGTGTCGGGCCAGTGTTTTGTCATGTACTGTGTGTGCCGGGCCGGAGTTATGTCATATACTATGTGTGCCGGGAGGGTGTTATGTCATGTACTGTGTGTGCCGAGCCGGTGTTATGTCATGTACTATGTGTGCCGGGATGGTGTTATGTCATGTACTGTGTGTGCCGAGCCGGTGTTATGTCATGTACTATGTGTGCCGGGATGGTGTTATGTCATGTACTGGGTGTGCCGAGCCGGTGTTATGTCATGTACTGTGTGTGCCGGGCCGGTGTTATGTCATGTACTATGTGTGCCGAGCCGGTGTTTTGTCATGTACTGTGTGTGCCGGGCCAGAGTTATGTCATATACTATGTGTGCCGGGCCGGTGATTTGTCAGGTACTGTGTGTGCCGGGCCGGTGTTATGTCATGTACTATGTGTGCCGGGCCGGTGTTATGTCATGTACTATGTGTGCCGGGCCGGTGTTATGTCATGTACTGTGTGTGCCGGGCCTGTGTAATGTACTATGTGTGCCGGGCCGGTGTTATGTCTTATACTATGTGTTCCAGGCCGGTGTTATGTCATGTACTGTGTGCCGGGCCTGTGTAATGTACTATGTGTGCCGGGCCGGTGTTATGTCTTGTACTTTGTGTGCCAGTGTTATGTCATGTACTGTGTGTGCCGGTGTTATGTCATGTACTGTGTGTGCCGGTCCGGTGTTATGTCATGTACTATGTGTGATGGCCTGGTGTAATATCATGTACTATGTGTGCCGGGACGGTGTTTTGTCATTTACTGTGTGTGCCGGGCTGGTGTTATGTCATGTACTATGTGTGCCGGGATGGTGTTATGTCATGTCCTATGTGTGCCGGGATGGTGTTATGTCATGTACTATGTGTGCCGGGATGGTGTTGTGTCATGTACTATGTGTGCCGGGCCGGTGTTATGTCATGTCCTATGTGTGCCGGGCTGGTGTTATGTCATGTACTGTGTGTGCCGGGCCGGTGTTATGTCATGTACTGTGTGTGCCGGGCCGGTGTTATGTCATGTACTGTGTGTGCCGGGCCGGTGTTATGTCATGTACTGTGTGTGCCGGGCCAGTGTTATGTCATGTACTATGTGTACCGGGCCGGTGTTATGTCATGTACTATGTGTGCCAGGCCGGTGTTATGTCTGTGTGTGCCGGGCCGGTGTTATGTCATGTACTATGTGTGCCGGGCTGGTGTTATGTCATGTACTGTGTGTGCCGGGCCGGTGTTATGTCATGTACTGTGTGTGCCGGGCCAGTGTTATGTCATGTACTATGTGTACCGGGCCGGTGTTATGTCATGTACTATGTGTGCCAGGCCGGTGTTATGTCTGTGTGTGCCGGGCCGGTGTTATGTCATGTACTATGTGTGCCGGGCTGGTGTTATGTCATGTACTATGTGTGCCGGGCCGGTGTTATGTCATGTACTGTGTGTGCCGGGCCGGTGTTATGTCATGTACTGTGTGTGCCGGGCCGGTGTTATGTCATGTACTGTGTGTGCCGGGCCAGTGTTATGTCATGTACTATGTGTGCCGGGCCGGTGTTATGTCATGTACTATGTGTGCCGAGCCGGTGTTATGTCATGTACTATGTGTGCTGGGATGGTGTTATGTCATGTACTATGTGTGCCGGGATGGTGTTATGTCATGTACTATGTGTGCCAGGCCGGTGTTATGTCTGTGTGTGCCGGGCCGGTGTTATGTCATGTACTATGTGTGCCGGGCTGGTGTTATGTCATGTACTGTGTGTGCCGGGCCGGTGTTATGTCATGTACTGTGTGTGCCGGGCCAGTGTTATGTCATGTACTATGTGTACCGGGCCGGTGTTATGTCATGTACTATGTGTGCCAGGCCGGTGTTATGTCTGTGTGTGCCGGGCCGGTGTTATGTCATGTACTATGTGTGCCGGGCTGGTGTTATGTCATGTACTATGTGTGCCGGGCCGGTGTTATGTCATGTACTGTGTGTGCCGGGCCGGTGTTATGTCATGTACTGTGTGTGCCGGGCCGGTGTTATGTCATGTACTGTGTGTGCCGGGCCAGTGTTATGTCATGTACTATGTGTGCCGAGCCGGTGTTATGTCATGTACTATGTGTGCCGGGATGGTGTTATGTCATGTACTATGTGTGCCGGGATGGTGTTATGTCATGTACTATGTGTGCCGGGCTGGTGTTATGTCATGTACTATGTGTGCCGGGATGGTGTTATGTCATGTCCTATGTGTGCCGGGATGGTGTTATGTCATGTACTATGTGTGCCGGGCCGGTGTTATGTCATGTACTGTGTGTGCCGGGCCAGTGTTATGTCATGTACTATGTGTGCCGGGACGGTATTATGTCATGTACTGTGTGTGCCGGGCCGGTGTTATGTCATGTCCTATGTGTGCCGGGCCGGTGTTATATCATGTACTGTGTGTGCCGGCCCGGTGTTATGTCATGTACTATGTGTGCAGGGTCGGTGTTATGTCATGTCCTATGTGTGCCGGGCTGGTGTTATATCATGTTCTGTGTGTGCCGGGCCGGTGTTATGTCATGTACTGTGTGTGCCGGGCCGGTGTTATGTCATGTACTATGTGTGCCGGGCCGGTGTTATGTCATGTACTGTGTGTGCCGGGCCAGTGTTATGTCATGTACTATGTGTGCCTGGCCGGTGTTATGTCATGTACTATGTGTGCCGAGCCGGTGTTATGTCATGTACTATGTGTGCCGGGATGGTGTTATGTCATGTACTATGTGTGCCGGGCCGGTGTTATGTCATGTACTATGTGTGCCGGGCCGGTGTTATGTCATGTCCTATGTGTGCCGGGATGGTGTTATGTCATGTACTATGTGTGCCAGGATGGTGTTATGTCATGTACTATGTGTGCCGGGATGGTGTTATGTCATGTCCTATGTGTGCCGGGATAGTGTTATGTCATGTACTATGTGTGCCGGGATGGTGTTATGTCATGTACTATGTGTGCTGGGCCGGTGTTATGTCATGTCCTATGTGTGCCGGGCCGGTGTTATGTCATGTACTATGTGTGCCGGGCCGGTGTTATGTCATGTACTATGGGGGTCATTCCGAGTTGTTCACTCTGTAAAAATCTTCGCATCGCAGCGATTTTCCGCTTAATGCGCATGCGCAATGTCCGCACTGCGACTGCGCCAAGTAAATTTGCTAAGCAGTTAGGTTTTTTACTCACGGCTTTTTCATCGTTCTGGCGATCGTAATGTAATTGACAGGAAATGGGTGTTACTGGGCGGAAACAGGCCGTTTTATGGGCGTGTGGGAAAAAACGCTACCGTTTCCGGAAAAAACGCGGGAGTGGCCGGAGAAACGGAGGAGTGTCTGGGCGAACGCTGGGTGTGTTTGTGACGTCAAACCAGGAACGACAAGCAGTGAAATGATCGCAGATGCCGAGTAAGTCTGGAGCTACTCAGAAACTGCTACGAGGTGTGTAATCGCAATATTGCGAATACATCGTTCGCAATTTTAAGATGCTAAGATTCACTCCCAGTAGGCGGCGGCTTAGCATGAGCAAATCTGCTAAAATCCGCTTGCGAGCGAACAACTCGGAATGACCCCCAATGTGTGCCGAGCCGGTGTTATGTCGTGTACTGTGTGTGCCGAGCCGGTGTTATGTCATGTACTATGTGTGTCGGGCCAGTGTTTTGTCATGTACTGTGTGTGCCGGGCCGGAGTTATGTCATATATTATGTGTGCCGGGATGGTGTTATGTCATGTACTGTGTGTGCCGAGCCGGTGTTATGTCATGTGCTATGTGTGCCGGGATGGTGTTATGTCATGTACTGGGTGTGCCGAGCCGGTGTTATGTCATGTACTGTGTGTGCCGGGCCGGTGTTATGTCATGTACTATGTGTGCCGAGCCGGTGTTTTGTCATCTACTGTGTGTGCCGTGCCAGAGTTATGTCATATACTATGTGTGCCGGGCCGGTGATTTGTCATGTACTATGTGTGCCGGGCCGGTGTTATGTCATGTTCTATGTGTGCCGGGCCGGTGTTATGTCATGTACTGTGTTTGCCGGGCCTGTGTAATGTACTATGTGTGCCGGGCCGGTGTTATGTCATGTACTGTATGCCGAGCCTGTGTAATGTACTATGTGTGCCGGGCCGGTGTTATGTCTTGTACTTTGTGTGCCGGTGTTATGTCATGTACTGTGTGTGCCGGTGTTATGTCATGTACTGTGTGTGCCGGGCCGGTGTTATGTCATGTACTATGTGTGATGGGCCGGTGTTATGTCATGTACTATGTGTGCCGGGACGGTGTTTTGTCATTTACTGTGTGTGCCGGGCTGGTGTTATGTCATGTACTATGTGTGCCGGGATGGTGTTATGTCATGTCCTATGTGTGCCGGGATGGTGTTATGTCATGTACTATGTGTGCTGGGATGGTGTTATGTCATGTACTATGTGTGCCGGGCCGGTGTTATGTCATGTCCTATGTGTGCCGGGCTGGTGTTATGTCATGTACTGTGTGTGCCGGGCCGGTGTTATGTCATGTACTGTGTGTGCCGGGCCGGTGTTATGTCATGTACTATGTGTGCCGGGCCGGTGTTATGTCATGTACTGTGTGTGCCGGGCCAGTGTTATGTCATGTACTATGTGTGCCGGGCCGGTGTTATGTCATGTACTATGTGTGCCAGGCCGGTGTTATGTCATGTACTGTGTGTGCCGGGCCGGTGTTATGTCATGTACTATGTGTGCCGGGCTGGTGTTATGTCATGTACTATGTGTGCCCGGCCGGTGTTATGTCATGTACTGTGTGTGCCGGGCCGGTGTTATGTCATGTACTGTGTGTGCCGGGCCGGTGTTATGTCATGTACTGTGTGTGCCGGGATGGTGTTATGTCATGTACTATGTGTGCCGGGCCGGTGTTATGTCATGTACTATGTGTGCCGAGCCGGTGTTCTGTCATGTACTATGTGTGCCGGGATCGTGTTATGTCATGTACTATGTGTGCCGGGATGGTGTTATGTCATGTACTATGTGTGCAGGGCTGGTGTTATGTCATGTACTATGTGTGCCGGGATGGTGTTATGTCACGTCCTATGTGTGCCGGGATGGTGTTATGTCATGTACTATGTGTGCCGGGCCGGTGTTATGTCATGTCCTATGTGTGCCGGGCTGTGGTTATGTCATGTACTGTGTGTGCCGGGCCGGTGTTATGTCATGTACTGTGTGTGCCGGGCCGGTGTTATGTCATGTACTGTGTGTGCCGGGCCGGTGTTATGTCATGTACTGTGTGTGCCGGGCCAGTGTTATGTCATGTACTATGTGTGCCGGGCCGGTGTTATGTCATGTACTGTGTGTGCCGGGCCGGTGTTATGTCATGTACTGTGTGTGCCGGGCCGGTGTAATGTCATGTACTATGTGTGCCGGGCTGGTGTTATGTCATGTACTATGTGTGCCGGGCCGGTGTTATGTCATGTACTGTGTGTGCCGGGCCGGTGTTATGTCATGTACTGTGTGTGCCGGGCCGGTGTTATGTCATGTACTGTGTGTGCCGGGCCAGTGTTATGTCATGTACTATGTGTGCCGGGCCGGTGTTATGTCATGTACTATGTGTGCCGAGCCGGTGTTATGTCATGTACTATGTGTGCCGGGATGGTGTTATGTCATGTACTATGTGTGCTGGGATGGTGTTATGTCATGTACTATGTGTGCCGGGCCGGTGTTATGTCATGTACTATGTGTGCCGAACCGGTGTTATCTCATGTACTATGGTGGTCATTCCCAGTTGTTCGCTCAGTAATTTTCTTCGCATCGCAGCAATTTTCCGCTAACTGCGCATGCGCAATGTTCGCACTACGACTGCGCCAAGTAAATTTGCTATGAAGTTTGGTATTTTACTCACGGCATTACGAGGTTTTTTCATCGTTCTGGTGATCGGAGTGTGATTGACAGGAAGTGGGTGTTTCTGGGCGGAAACTGACCGTTTTATGGGAGTGTGTGAAAAAACGCTACCGTTTCTGGGAAAAACGCGGGAGTGGCTGGAGAAACGGGGGAGTGTCTGGGCGAACGCTGGGTGTGTTTGTGACGTCAAACCAGGAACGACAAGCACTGAACTGATCGCACTGGAAGAGTAAGTCTCGAGCTACTCAGAAACTGCACAGAGAAGTCTTTTCGCAATATTGCGAATCTTTCGTTCGCAATTTTGATAAGCTAAGATTCACTCCCAGTAGGCGGCGGCTTAGCGTGTGCAATGCTGCTAAAAGCAGCTTGCAAGCGAACAACTCGGAATGAGGGCCTATGTGTGCCGGGCCAGTGTTATGTCATGTACTGTGTGTGCCGGGCCGGTGTTATGTCATGTACTATGTGTGCCGGGCCGGAGTTATGTCATGTACTGTGTGTGCTGGGCCGGTGTTATGTCATGTACTATGTGTGCCGGGCCGGTGTTATGTCATGTACTATGTGTGCCGGGCCGGTGTTATGTCATGTACTGTGTGTGCCGGGCCGGTGTTATGTCATGTACTGTGTGTGCCGTGCCGGTGTTATGTCATGTACTATGTGTGCCGTGCCGGTGTTATGTCATGTACTGTGTGTGCCGTGCCGGTGTTATGTCATGTACTGTGTGTGCCGGGCCGGTGTTATGTCATGTACTGTGTGTGCCGGGCCGGTGTTATGTCATGTACTGTCTGTGCCGGGCCGGTGTTATGTCATGTACTGTGTGTGCCGAGCCGGTGTTATGTCATGTACTATGTGTGCCGGGCCGGTGTTATGTCATGTACTATGTGTGCCGAGCCGGTGTCATGTCATGTACTGTGTGTGCCGAGCCGGTATTATGTCATGTACTATGTGTGCCGGGATGGTGTTATGTCATGTACTGTGTGTGCCGAGCCGGTGTTATGTCATGTACTATGTGTGTCGGGCCAGTGTTTTGTCATGTACTGTGTGTGCCGGGCCGGAGTTATGTCATATACTATGTGTGCCGGGATGGTGTTATGTCATGTACTGTGTGTGCCGAGCCGGTGTTATGTCATGTACTATGTGTGCCGGGATGGTGTTATGTCATGTACTGTGTGTGCCGAGCCGGTGTTATGTCATATACTATGTGTGCCGGGCCGGTGATTTGTCAGGTACTGTGTGTGCCGGGCCGGTGTTATGTCATGTACTATGTGTGCCGGGCCGGTGTTATGTCATGTACTATGTGTGCCGGGCCGGTGTTATGTCATGTACTGTGTGTGCCGGGCCTGTGTAATGTACTATGTGTGCCGGGCCGGTGTTATGTCTTATACTATGTGTGCCGGGCCGGTGTTATATCATGTACTGTGTGCCGGGCCTGTGTAATGTACTATGTGTGCCGGGCCGGTGTTATGTCTTGTACTTTGTGTGCCGGTGTTATGTCATGTACTGTGTGTGCCGGTGTTATGTCATGTACTGTGTGTGCCGGGACGGTGTTATGTCATGTACTATGTGTGATGGGCCGGTGTTATGTCATGTACTATGTGTGCCGGGACGGTGTTTTGTCATTTATTGTGTGTGCCGGGCTGGTGTTATGTCATGTACTATGTGTGCCGAGCCGGTGTCATGTCATGTACTGTGTGTGCCGAGCCGGTATTATGTCATGTACTATGTGTGCCGGGATGGTGTTATGTCATGTACTGTGTGTGCCGAGCCGGTGTTATGTCATGTACTATGTGTGTCGGGCCAGTGTTTTGTCATGTACTGTGTGTGCCGGGCCGGAGTTATGTCATATACTATGTGTGCCGGGATGGTGTTATGTCATGTACTGTGTGTGCCGAGCCGGTGTTATGTCATGTACTATGTGTGCCGGGATGGTGTTATGTCATGTACTGTGTGTGCCGAGCCGGTGTTATGTCATATACTATGTGTGCCGGGCCGGTGATTTGTCAGGTACTGTGTGTGCCGGGCCGGTGTTATGTCATGTACTATGTGTGCCGGGCCGGTGTTATGTCATGTACTATGTGTGCCGGGCCGGTGTTATGTCATGTACTGTGTGTGCCGGGCCTGTGTAATGTACTATGTGTGCCGGGCCGGTGTTATGTCTTATACTATGTGTGCCGGGCTGGTGTTATATCATGTACTGTGTGCCGGGCCTGTGTAATGTACTATGTGTGCCGGGCCGGTGTTATGTCTTGTACTTTGTGTGCCGGTGTTATGTCATGTACTGTGTGTGCCGGTGTTATGTCATGTACTGTGTGTGCCGGGACGGTGTTATGTCATGTACTATGTGTGATGGGCCGGTGTTATGTCATGTACTATGTGTGCCGGGACGGTGTTTTGTCATTTATTGTGTGTGCCGGGCTGGTGTTATGTCATGTACTATGTGTGCCGGGCCGGTGTTTTGTCATTTACTGTGTGTGCCGGGCCTGTGTAATGTACTATGTGTGCCTGGACGGTGTTATGTCTTGTACTATATGTGCCGGGCCGGTGTTATGTCATGTACTATATGTGCCGGGCCGGTGTTATGTCATGTACTGTGTGTGCCGGGCCTGTGTAATGTACTATGTGTGCCGGGACGGTGTTATGTCATGTACTATGTGTGCCGGGACGGTGTTATGTCATGTACTGTGTGTGCCGGGCCTGTGTAATGTACTATGTGTGCCGGGCCGGTGTTATGTCATATACTATGTGTGCCGGGCCGGTGTTATGTCATGTACTGTGTGTGCCGGGCCGGTGTTATGTCATATACTGTGTGTGCCGGGCCGGTATTATGTCATGTACTGTGTGTGCCGGGCCTGTGTAATGTACTATGTGTGCCGGGCCGGTGTTATGTCATGTACTATGTGTGCCGGGCCTGTGTAATGTACTATGTGTGCCGGGCCGGTGTTATGTCATGTACTATGTGTGCCGGGCCTGTGTAATGTACTATGTGTGCCGGGCCGGTATTATGTCATGTACTATGTGTGCCGGGCCTGTGTAATGTACTATGTGTGCCGGGCCGGTTTTATGTCATGTACTATGTGTGCCGGGCCTGTGTAATGTACTATGTGTGCCGGGCCGGTATTATGTCATGTACTATGTGTGCCGGGCATGTGTAATGTACTGTGTGTGCCGGGCCGGTATTATGTCATGGACTGTGTGTGCCGGGCCTGTGTAATGTACTATGTGTGCCGGGCCGGTATTATGTCATGTACTATGTGTGCCGGGCCTGTGTAATGTACTATGTGTGCCGGGACGGTGTTATGTCATGTACTGTGTGTGCCGGGCCTGTGTAATGTACTATGTGTGCCGGGCCGATATTATGTCATGGACTGTGTGTGCCGGGCCTGTGTAATGTACTATGTGTGCCGGGACGGTGTTATGTCATGTACTGTGTGTGCCGGGCCTGTGTAATGTACTATGTGTGACGGGATGGTGTTATGTCATGTACTGTGTGTGCCGGGTTGGTGTTATGTCATGGACTGTGTGTGCCGGGCCTGTGTAATGTACTATGTGTGCCGGGACGGTGTTATGTCATGTACTGTGTGTGCCGGGCCTGTGTAATGTACTATGTGTGCCGGGCCGGTATTATGTCATGAACTGTGTGTGCCGGGCCTGTGTAATGTACTATGTGTGCCGGGACGGTGTTATGTCATGTACTGTGTGTGCCGGGCCTGTGTAATGTACTATGTGTGCCGGGACGGTGTTTTGTCATGTACTGTGTGTGCCGGGCCTGTGTAATGTCTTATACTATGTGTTCCGGGCCGGTGTTATGTCATGTACTGTGTGTGCCGGGCCTGTGTAATGTACTATGTGTGCCGGGACGGTGTTATGTCTTATACTATGTGTGCCGGGCCGGTGTTATGTCATGTACTGTGTGTGCCGGGATGGTGTTATGTCATGTACTGTGTGTGCCGGGACGGTGTTATGTCATGTACTGTGTGTGCCGGGACGGTGTTATGTCATGGACTGTGTGTGCCGGGCCTGTGTAATGTACTATGTGTGCCGGGCCGGTATTATGTCATGGACTGTGTGTGCCGGGCCTGTGTAATGTACTATGTGTGCGGGGACAGTGTTTTGTCATGTACTGTGTGTGCTGGGCCTGTGTAATGTACTATGTGTGCCGGGACGGTGTTTTGTCATGTACTGTGTGTGCCGGGCCGGTGTTATGTACTATGTGTGCCGGGACGGTGTTATGTCATGTACTATGTGTGCCGGGCCGGTGTTATGTCTTGTACTGTGTGTGCCGGGCCTGTGTAATGTACTATGTGTGCCGGGACGGTGTTATGTCTTGTACTATGTGCTACCCACAAACGCCCTCTTCCTGTCAATCTCCATGCGAATGCCGGTGAGAATGGATTCTTTGCACAATCCATCGCTGGGCAGCGATCTGCTTTGTACCCGTACGACGCGCCTGCGCATTGCGGTGCATACACATGTGCAGTTCTGACATGATCGCAGCGCTGCAAAAACCGCTAGTGAGTGATCAGGTCTTAATGACCCCCATAGAGTAAAGCAAATCCCATCCAGTAACTGGGCACCTGGGCACACCATGCTGCACTGCAGGTGGGGAAGATGTAACATGGGCAGATTAGAAGCAGCCACTCTTTACCCTGCATGCACACATAATAAATGTATTAGCCACAGAGGAGGGGGCCCCTGTGCAGACTCCAGCTGGGCCCCCTCCTATATACGGCACAGTTGTCTCTTGCATCATGACGGACTCTACTGCGCATGCACAGGTCTCCGGAAACATGGTGTCTGCCATGCACTGGACACCAAAATCACTATTGCGCAAGTGCAGTGTGCATTTTGGCTGTGATTTTCACCAGGGCTGCAACGCCGATGCTGGACTCTGGAGAGGTAAGTAACAAAACATGGGTGCAATGTGTGCAGGGTGGGGCCCCCTGGACCCGGGGCCCCTGTGCACCACACACACTGCTCCCATTATAGAAACGCCAGTGATTTGCCCCCTTACATTGCAGCTTGGCGTGTCCAGATACACAGTTACTGGCTTCTTGTATGTTTCACCCACAACTCAGAATCAGGGCTTCAGCTGTAACTACACACTGGTGGGGACAAGGTTCTGTGACAGCCAAGACAAGGTGGGCAACCTGTACCCATCCTTGGTCTCAGCCTTACTACCAATTCCAGCCGCGTGCCGCAGTGTTATATCCAGCAGAGAACCCACATATCCCATCAGCACGTTCTCCATTTATTCTACAGTCTTTGTCCAATTCATTCTAAAAGTCATTTACAACTTTCCTTGTATCAGTCCTCTACCATCATTGCCCAACTCTCCATGTGCCCACTCTGATCACTCCGGACCTGTATGCTCCAGTATAATAGCTCTGTTCCTCCAGCAAGGGTGCGGGTCCTCAGATCTACGCTAGAAAGGTCTACAGTCAATAGGTCTACCTCCAATGGTAGACATGTATTAGGGTGACATAGAATAGGAAGACAGTAGAAGATGTTGATGGAGGGGGGAATATTGGGGGTCATTCCGAGTTGTTCGCTCGCAAGTGGATTTTAGCAGATTTGCTCATGCTAAGCCGCCGCCTACTGGGAGTGAATCTTAGCATCTTAAAATTGCGAACGATGTATTCGCAATATTGCGATTACACACCTCGTAGCAGTTTCTGAGTAGCTCCAGACTTACTCGGCATCTGCGATCATTTCACTGCTTGTCGTTCCTGGTTTGACGTCACAAACACACCCAGCGTTTGCCCAGACACTCCCCCGTTTCTCCGGCCACTCCTGCGTTTTTTCCGGAAACGGTAGCGTTTTTTCCCACACGCCCATAAAACGGCCTGTTTCCGCCCAGTAACACCCATTTCCTGTCAATCACATTACGATCGCCAGAACTATGAAAATGCTGTGAGTAAAATTCCTAAGTGCATAGCAAATTTACTTGGCGCAGTCGCAGTGCGGACATTGCGCATGCACATTAAGCGGAAAATCGCTGCGATGCGAAGATTTTTACCGAGCGAACAACTCGGAATGACCCCCCTTGTCATTTTTCTGCCACAAAAAAGCCCAGTTAGTGTACCGCGTTCCCTCGCATGGCTATTCCCAATCATAATCCACGTGAATGGTAAAGTATGAAAAACGTTAAACAATGGAAAAAAAATAATTTAAAAAGTGTGTCGACCATTTACACGTCGACCTTTTGTCCGTGTCGACCTTTTCTACTGTCTATTTCATGTCGAATTTTTAACCCTGTCGGCCTAATTAATGATGACCATTAATGGTTGACCTACTGACGGTAGACCTTTTTAGTGTAGATCTATAGACCGGCTGCCCTCCACCAAATATGCCAGCCTTGTGCGCTTATAGAAACCGTCAGCTCTATGCCCCATGGAATTTCATCTCTGTGCCGCTACGTAACGTGCCAGCCCTGTGCTCAAAAGAAAGAACCCCCAACAAAAAACAGTTCCTGCATCGCTCCGCGGCTGCTTCCTTTCCAGCCCGTCATGTGGCCGGTGATGAGGTATGCCAGCGGGTCTCAGTATAGGTATGACCGTGCTCTCACCAGTCCCCTTCCCTGGTGTATCATGTGTATTTAGCTTTTCCCTGGCACAATGCAGCCAGAGCTACTGACAGGACCATGGGCCTTTACTATGGAGACATTTACGCCTGCATCTGTCCAGTCTGCAGAGTAACCAAGGAAAGGTCCATCTGATGTGAGTCTGTAAAGCAGCAACTGGGAGACATTAGGAAACAGGCGGCAAGAACGGACTTCAGGATGGAGAGGAAAGAAGAGGATTCTGTCATGTGGAGAGGACCCACTGGGCCTGGATCGGGGTCACACCCCTCAATGTGGCTGCAATTTTTAGCAAACAAATGCATGCGCGGCAGCCAACAACTTAGAGCGGCTATGAGCGATTCGCAGAGTTGCGACTTATCCGGAGTTGTGCGACTGGAAGGTACTCACCATTTTCTGCGCTGAGCACAAGGTAGGTGTAAGTAATTACACTATGTGATAAGTGGCCAGGGATAATTACTCAGCCTCACTGAAGCCTCTCAATCAGGCCATTAGTCTCTAGTAGAATATCCTAGGGAATGTCAGACTCTGGAGTCATACAGATCAGTGTTACAAATCTAGAAACATGGGGGTATATTTACTAATATTCGTGTTTTAGACGTTTTTAAGGGTGTTTGAACTTGAATGGTATCGGGTGCATTTTACTGCAACTTTTTGAATCCTGATACGGTCATTTACTAAGCTGCCGAGTTTTCTTCATTCGTCTTTTCCGATGTCGATGTGATTTGTAATGTCAGGCAGTGTTTTACGGGAGTGATGAGTACAACACTGCCTGACAAAACACAAGGAATCCTGGCCGGATCTGTGAGATCCGTGCAGGGCTTCATTGTGTACCTTAAAAACAGTGTTTAAAGAGTTAAAAAACAGAAAAAATTGCGTGGGGTCCCACCTCCTAAGCATAACCAGCCTCGGGCTCTTTGAGCTGGTCCTGGTTGAAAAAATATGGGGGGAAAAATGACAGGGGTTCCCCCATATTTGATCAACCAGCACCGGGCTCTGCGCCTATTCCTGGTGCCAAAAATACGGGGGACAAAAAGCGTAGGGGTCCCCCGTATTTTTGGAACCAGCACCGGGCTCCACTAGTCAGAGAGATAATGCCACAGCCGGGGGACACTTTTATATAGGTCCCTGCGGCCCTGGCATTAAATCCCCAACTAGTCACCCCTGGCCGGGGTACCCTGGAGGAGTGGGGACCCCTTAAATCAAGGGGTCCCCCCCTCCAGCCACCCAAGGGCCAGGGGTGAAGCCCGAGGCTGTCCCCCCCCAATCCAAGGGCTGCGGATGGGGGGCTGATAGCCATAGTGTAAAAAAAAAAGAATTTTTTTTGTAGCAGTACTACAAGTCCCAGCAAGCCTCCCCCGCAAGCTGGTACTTGGAGAACCACAAGTACCAGTATGCGGGGGGGAAACGGGCCCGCTGGTACCTGTAGTTCTACTACAAAACCCCCCCAAAAAAACCAGAACACACACACCGTGACAGTAAAACTTTATTACATACATGCACACCTACATACACACATACTTACCTATGTTCACACGAGGCTCGGTCCACTTCTCCATGTAGAATCCTCGGGGTACCTGTAAATAAAATTATACTCACACAATCCAGTGTAGCTCCGTCCTCTTTGTAATCCACGTACTTGGCAAAAAAACAAACCGAAAAACCTGATTCACGCACTGAAAGGGGTCCCATGTTTACACATGGGACCCCTTTCCCTGACTGCCGGGACCCCCCGTGACTCCTGTCAAAGAGGGTCCCTTCAGCCAATCAGGGAGCGCCACGTCATAGCACTCTCCTGATTGGCTGTGCGCTCCTGAGCTGTCAGTCAGGCTGCGCACTGAAGATACAATGTAGCGCATAGGCACTCCATTGTATCCAATGGTGGGAACTTTGCGGTCAGCGGTGGACTGCGAGTAACCTCAACTGCTGACCGCAAAGTTCCCACAATTGGATACAATGGAGCGCCTATGCGCAGAGGCGTAACTAGGGTTTTTGGAGCCCAGGGCAAGATGTAAAATGGCGCCCCCCCCCCCCCCCCCAAAGAAAAAAAAAACATAGCAAAAGAAGCATGTGCGCGCGGTGGAAAAATGGGCGTGGCCACACACCAGAAGGGGTGTGGCCACGCTCCAGAATACATGCCTCACAGTGCCAGTTACATTGCCCCGCAGTGCCAGATACAATGCCCCACAGTGCCAGATACATGCCCCACAGTGCCAGTTACATTGTCCCACAGTGCCAGTTACATTGTCCCACAGTGCCAGTTACATTGTCCCACAGTGCCGGATACATGCCCCACAGTGCCAGTTACATTGCCCCACAGTGCCAGATACATGCCCCACTGTGCCAGTTACATTGTCCCCCAGTGCCAGATACAATGCCCCACAGTGCCAGTTACATTGCCCCACAGTGCCAGATACAATGCCCCACAGTGCCAGATACAATGCCCCACAGTGCCAGTTACATTGTCCCACAGTGCCAGATACAATGCCCCACAGTGCCAGATACACTGCCCCACAGTGCCGGATACATGCCCCACAGTGCCAGTTACATTGCCCCACAGTGCCAGTTACAATGCCCCACAGTGCCAGATACATGCCCCACTGTGCCAGTTACATTGTCCCCCAGTGCCAGATACAATGCCCCACAGTGCCAGTTACATTGCCCCACAGTGCCAGATACAATGCCCCTCAATGCCGGATACATGCCCCACTGTGCCAGTTACATTGCCCCACAGTGCCAGATACAATGCCCCACAGTGCCAGATACAATGCCCCACAGTGCCAGTTACATTGCCCCACAGTGCCGGATACATGCCCCACAGTGCTAGTTACATTGTCCCACAGTGCTAGTTACATTGTCCCACAGTGCCAGATACAATGCCCCACAGTGCCAGTTACATTGCCCCAAAGTGCCGGATACATGCCCCACAGTGCCAGTTACATTGCCCCACAGTGCCAGATACAATGCCCCACAGTGCCAGATACATGCCCCACTGTGCCAGTTACATTGTCCCACAGTGCCAGATACAATGCCCCACAGTGCCAGTTACATGCCCCACAGTGCCAGTTACATTGTCCCACAGTGCCAGATACAATGCCCCACAGTGCCAGTTACATTGCCCCAAAGTGCCGGATACATGCCCCACAGTGCCAGCTACATTGCCCCACAGTGCCAGATACAATGCCCCACAGTGCCAGATACATGCCCCACAGTGCCAGTTACATTGTCCCACAGTGCCAGATACAATGCCCCACAGTGCCAGTTACATTGTCCCACAGTGCCAGATACAATGCCCCACAGTGCCAGTTACATTGCCCCAAAGTGCCGGATACATGCCCCACAGTGCCAGCTACATTGCCCCACAGTGCCAGATACAATGCCCCACAGTGCCAGATACATGCCCCACAGTGCCAGTTACATTGTCCCACAGTGCCAGATACAATGCCCCACTGTGCCAGTTACATACCTCACTGTGCCAGATACATGCCCCACACTGTGCCTGATACATGCCGCACTGTGCCAGTTACATGCCCCACTGTGCCAGTTACATGCCGCACTGTGCCAGTTACATGCCCCACTGTGCTCTCTCCCCCCCCCCCTCCACCCCGGTCACTTACCGAGTCACCGGCGTGGCTGCGCCGCTTGTTCTATGTGAGGGGAGGAGAGCGCCTCTCCTTCCCCTCACCACACAGGTCTCCGGCGGCTGTGTGGCGCCGGTTCGCTAGCCAATCAGAGCTCGCGTACCGGCAGCCAATCAGGAGCCGGTCCGCAAGCTCTGATTGGCTAACGCCGCCGGAAGTCGGACACAGCAGCGCTGCTGGCAGCGCTGCTAGGGCTTTCAGCGGCGGTGAGGGGAGGGAGAGACGGTGTGCTCTCCTCCCCTCACATTTCGGCTTTCGGCGTGACGGGGGCGAGTGGGGCTTGATGCCCTGGCCGCCGGCGGCACCCCCTCTCCTGGGCCTGTCAAGGCGCCCAGGGCACGTGCCCCACTCGCCCTACCCTAGATACGCCTCTGCCTATGCGCTACATTGTATCTTGAGTGCGCAGCCTGACTGACAGCTCAGGAGCACACAGCCAATCAGGAGAGTGCCATGATGTGGCGCTCCCTGATTGGCTGAAGGGACCCTCTTTGACAGGAGTCACGGGGGGTCCCGGTAGTCGGGGAATGGGGTCCCATGTGTAAACATGGGACCCCTTTCAGTGCGTGAATCAGGTTACTCGGTTTGTTTTTTTGCCAAGTACGTGGATTACAAAGAGGACGGAGCTACACTGGATTGTGTGAGTATAATTTTATTTACAGGTACCCCGAGTATGTATGTAGGTGTGCATGTATGTAATAAAGTTTTACTGTCACGGTGTGTGTGTTCTGGGTTTTTTGGGGGTATTTTTTTTGTAGTAGAACTACAGGTACCAGCGGGCCTGCTTTCCCCCCGCATGCTGGTACTTGTGGTTCTCCAAGTACCAGCTTGCGGGGGAGGCTTGCTGGGACTTGTAGTACTGCTACAAAAAATAATATCCTTTTTTTTTTACACTATGGCTATCAGCCCCCCATCCGCAGCCCTTGGATGGGGGGGACAGCCTCGGGCTACACCCCTGGCCCTTGGGTGGCTGGAGGGGGGGACCCCTTGATTTAACTGGTCCCCACTCCTCTAGGGTACCCCGACCAGGGGTGACTAGTTGGGGATTTAATGCCAGGGCCACAGGGACCTATATAAAAGTGTCCCCCGGCTATGGCATTATCTCTCTGACTAGTGGAGCCCGGTGCTGGTGTGAAATATACGGGGTACCCCTACGTCTTTTGTCCCCCGTATTTTTTACACCAGGACCAGGCGCAGTGCCCGGTGCTGGTTGTTTAAATATGGGGGAACCCCTGTCAATTTCCCCCCCGTATTTTTACAACCAGGACCGGCTCAAAAAGCCTGAGGCTGGTTATGCTTAGGAGGGGGGACCCCACGCAATTTTTTTCCAGTTTTTACAGTAAACAGACCCTTTCCCATAGATAACCATGCACAGATCTTACTGATCCGTGCATGATTATCCAAACTCGCCTGGAAAAAGCAGGTCTATTTTTTTGCTGCTTTTTTTTAACGAATCGCAAAAAAATACACCCACACTTGAGCATTCAGAGACAAACACCCAAATACGAATGAATAGTGAATACCCGTATTGTATGAAATAACAGCCGCGTTTGACCGATGGTCTATTCATTCGTATTTCTGAACTTTGCCGTTGAAACCATTACGAATAATCCAAACTCTGCCGAGATTTGTGCTTAGTGAATTCCCGTGTTGGGACTTAGAAAAAAACACACAAAATCGGACAAACTCGGATTATTAGTAAATATAGGCCATGGAGTCTAAAGCAGTGATCAGCGGGCGCATGTAAGCCGGATAAGTCACAGGGTGCACAACGCCTACACGTACCAAGAGCACCGGGATCTATATCCTCACCTCCCTGAGAGCACCCGGATCTATATCCTCACCTCCCTAAGAGTACCGGGATCTATATCCTCACCTCCCTGAGAGCACCGGGATCTATATCCTCACCTCTCTGAGAGCACCGGGATCTATATCCTCACCTCCCTGAGAGCACCGGGATCTATATCCTCACCTCCCTGAGAGCACCGGGATCTATATCCTCACCTCCCTGAGAGCACCGGGATCTATATCCTCACCTCCCTGAGAGCACCGGGATCTATATCCTCACCTCTCTGAGAGCACCGGGATCTATATCCTCACCTCCCTGAGAGCACCGGGATCTATATCCTCACCTCCCTGAGAGCCCCGGGATCTATATCCTCACCTCCCTGAGAGCCCTGGGATCTATATCCTCACCTCCCTGAGAGCACCGGGATCTATATCCTCACCTCCCTGAGAGCACCGGGATCTATATCCTCACCTTCCTGAGAGCACCGGGATCTATATCCTCACCTCCCTGAGTGCACCGGGATCTATATCCTCACCTCCCTGAGAGCACCGGGATCTATATCCTCACCTCCCTGAGAGCACCGGGATCTATATCCTCACCTCCCTGAGATCTATATCCTCACCTCCCTGAGAGCACCGGGATTTATATCCTCACCTCCCTGAGAGCACCGGGATCTATATCCTCACCTCCCTGAGAGCACCGGGATCTATATCCTCACCTCCCTGAGAGCACCGGGATCTATATCCTCACCTCCCTGAGAGCACCGGGATCTATATCCTCACCTCCCTAAGAGCACCGGGATCTATATCCTCACCTCCCTGAGAGCACCGGGAGCTATATCCTCACCTGCCTGAGAGCACCGGGATCTATATCCTCACCTCCCTGAGAGCACCGGGATCTATATCCTCACCTCCCTGAGAGCACCCGGATCTATATCCTCACCTCCCTGAGAGCACCGGGATCTATATCCTCAGCTCCCTGAGAGCACTGGGATCTATATCCTCACCACCCTGAGAGCACCTGGATCTATATCCTCACCTCCCTGAGAGCACCGGGATCTATATCCTCACCTCCCTGAGAGCACCGGAATCTATATCCTCACTTCCCTGAGAGCACCGGGATCTATATCCTCACCTCCCTGAGAGCACCCGGATCTATATCCTCACCCTCCTGAGAGCACCTGAATCTATATCCTCACCTCTCTGAGAGCACCGGGATTTATATCCTCACCTCCCTGAGAGCACCGGGATCTATATCCTCACCTCCCTGAGAGCACCGGGATCTATATCCTCACCTCCCTGAGTGCACCGGGATCTATATCCTCACCTCCCTGAGAGCACCGGGATCTATATCCTCACCTCCCTGAGAGCACCGGGATCTATATCCTCACCTCCCTGAGTGCACCGGTATCTATATCCTCACCTCCCTGAGAGCACCGGGATCTATATCCTCACCTCCCTGAGATCTATATCCTCACCTCCCTGAGAGCACCGGGATTTATATCCTCACCTCCCTGAGAGCACCGGAATCTATATCATCACTTCCCTGAGAGCACCGGGATCTATATCCTCACCTCCCTGAGAGCACCCGGATCTATATCCTCACCTCCCTGAGAGCACCCGAATCTATATCCTCACCTCTCTGAGAGCACCGGGATTTATATCCTCACCTCCCTGAGAGCACCCGGATCTATATCCTCACCTCCCTGAGAACACCGGAATCTATATCCTCACTTCCCTGAGAGCACAGGGATCTATATCCTCACCTCCCTGAGAGTACCGGGATATATATCCTAACCTCCCTGAGAGTACCGGGATCTATATCCTCACCTCCCTGAGAGTACCGGGAGCTATATCCTCACCTCCCTGAGAGCACCGGGAGCTATATCCTCACCTCCCTGAGAGTACCGGGATCTATATCATCACCTCCCTGAGAGCACCCGGATCTATATCCTCACCTCCCTGAGAGCACCCGGATCTATATCCTCACCTCCCTGAGAGCACCCGAATCTATATCCTCACCTCTCTGAGAGCACCGGGATTTATATCCTCACCTGCCTGAGAGCACCCGGATCTATATCCTCACCTCCCTGAGAGCACCGGAATCTATATCCTCACTTCCCTGAGAGCACCGGGATCTATATCCTCACCTCCCTGAGAGCACCCGGATCTATATCCTCACCTCCCTGAGAGCACCCGGATCTATATCCTCACCACCCTGAGAGCACCGGGATCTATATCCTCACCACCCTGAGAGTACCCGGATCTATATCCTCACCTCCCGGAGAGCACCCGGATCTATATCCTCACCTCCCTGAGAGCACCCGGATCTATATCCTCACCTCCCTGAGAGCACCGGGATCTATATCCTCAGCTCCCTGAGAGCACTGGGATCTATATCCTCACCACCCTGAGAGCACCTGGATCTATATCCTCACCTCCCTGAGAGCACCGGGATCTATATCCTCACCTCCCTGAGAGCACCGGGATCTATATCCTCACCTCCCTGAGAGCACCGGGATCTATATCCTCACCTCCCTGAGAGTACCGGGAGCTATATCCTCACCTCCCTGAGAGTACCGGGATCTATATCCTCACCTCCCTGAGAAAACCGGGAGCTATATCCTCACCTCCCTGAGAGTATCGGGAGCTATATCCTCACCTCCCTGAGAGTACCGGGAGCTATATCCTCACCTCCCTGAGAGTACCGGGATCTATATCCTCACCTCCCTGAGAGCACCGGGAGCTATATCCTCACCTCCCTGAGAGTACCGGGATCTATATTCTCACCTCCCTGAGAGCACCGGGAGCTATATCCTCACCTCCCCGAGAGCCCCGGGATCTATATCCTCACCTCCCTGACAGTACCAGCCTGCAATCATATACTAGAAGATAACAAAACGCATTTACAACATGAAACGCATAAGTATTAACATCTCGCTGTCCTCATCACATCCACTTGATTACTCTCTAGTTTTTAATCATGCATTGAATAGAATGGAATATTTTATTATTTAATAATGGAATGTAACATTATTCCAGTTCACGATACAAAGACTGAAAAATATCACCCAAAACATCTTATGTATATGGTACACCTGCCCCCAGAAGAGCAAACCTACTTCACCCCAAGATGATCTGACCCTAGACATGAAGATAACAGAATTATATTACACTCCTAACCGCTAGACATGACCATAATGTATCTATTATACCCTAAAGAGACAGAGAAAAGTACACCCTCAACATGACCTGACCACTGGCCGTGACCATAATACATCTATTACACCCTATACAGACATAGGACGCTACACCTCCAACATGACCTGACCACTGGCCATGACCATAATACATCTATTACACCCTATACAGACATAGGACGCTACACCCTTAACATGACCTGACCATTGGCCATGACCATAATACATCTATTACACCCTATACAGACATAGGACGCTACACCCCCAACATAACCTGACCACTGGCCATGACCATAATACATCTATTACACCCTATACAGACATAGGACGCTACACCCTCAACATGACCTGACCACTGACCATGACCATAATACATCTATTACACCCTATACAGACATAGGACGCTACACCCTCAACATGACCTGACCACTGACCATGACCATAATACATCTATTACACCCTATACAGACATAGGACGCTACACCCCCAACATGACCTGACCATAATACATCTATTACACCTTATACAGACATAGGACACTACACCTCCAACATGACCTGTCCACTGACCATGACCATAATAAATCTATTACACCCTATACAGACATAGGATACTACACCCCCAACATGACCTGACCACTGGCCGTGACCATAATACATCTATTACACCCTATACAGACATAGGACACTACACCCCCAACATGACCTGACCACTGGCCATGACCATAATACATCTATTACACTCTATACAGACATAGGACACTACACCCCCAACATGACATGACCATAATACATCTATCACACCCTGTACAGACATAGGACGCTACACCCCAACATGACCTGACCACTGGCCATAATACATCTATTACACCCTATACAGACATAGGACACTACACCCCCAACATGACCTGACCACTGGCCATAATACATCTATTACACCCTATACAGACATATGATACTACACCCCAACATGACCTGACCACTGGCCATGACCATAATACATCTATTACACAATATACAGACATAAGACACTACACCCCAACCTGACCTGACCACTGGACATGACCATAATACATCTATTACACCCTATACAGACATAGGACACTACACCCCATCATGACCTGACCACTGGCCATGACCATAATACATCTATTACACCCTATACATAGGACACAACACCCCAACATGACCTGACCACTGTCCATGGCCATAATACATCTATTACACCCTATACAGACATAGATTACTACACCCCCAACATGACATGACCACTGGCCGTGACCATAATACATCTATCACACCCTATACAGACATAGGACACTACACCTCCAACATGACCTGTCCACTGACCATGACCATAATATATCTATTACACCCTATACAGACATAGGACACTACACCCCCAACATGACCTGACCGCTGGCCGTGACAATAATACATCTATTACACCCTATACAGACATAGGACACTACACCCCAACATGACCTGACCGCTGGACATGACCATAATACATCTATTACACCCTATACAGACACAGGACACTACACCCCCAACATGACCTGACCACTGGCCATGACCATAATACATCTATTACACCCTATACAGACACAGGACACTACACCTCCAACATGACCTGACCACTGGCCATGACCATAATACATCTATTACACCCTATACAGACATAGGACACTACACCCCCAACATGACCTTACCGCTGGCCATGACCATAATACATCTATTATACCCTATACAGACATGGGACACTACACCCCCAACATGACCTGACCACTGGCCATGACCATAATACATCTATTACACCCTATACAGACATAGGACACTACACCTCCAACATGACCTGACCACTGGCCATGACTATAATACATCTATTACACCCTATACAGACATAGGACACTACACCCCCAACATGACCCGACCACTGGCCATGACCATTATACATCTATTACACCCTATACAGGCATAGGACACTACACCCCCAACATGACCTGACCACTGGCCATGACCATAATACATCTATTACACCCTATACAGACACAGGACACTACATCTCCAACATGACCTGACAATAATACATCTATTACACCCTATACAGGCATAGGACACTACACTCCCAACATGACCTGACCACTGGCCATGCCCATAATACATTTATTACACCCTATACAGACATAGGACGCTACACCCCCAACATGACCTGACCACTGGCCATGACCATAATACATCTATTACACAATATACAGACATAAGACACTACACCCCAACCTGACCTGACCACTGGACATGACCATAATACATCTATTACACCCTATACAGACATAGGACACTACACCCCAACATGACCTGACCACTGGCCATGACCATAATACATCTATTACACCCTATACATAGGACACAACACCCCAACATGACATGACCACTGTCCATGGCCATAATACATCTATTACACCCTATACAGACATAGATTACTACACCCCCAACATGACATGACCACTGGCCGTGACCATAATACATCTATCACACCCTATACAGACATAGGACACTACACCTCCAACATGACCTGTCCACTGACCATGACCATAATATATCTATTACACCCTATACAGACATAGGACACTACACCCCCAACATGACCTGACCGCTGGCCGTGACAATAATACATCTATTACACCCTATACAGACATAGGACACTACACCCCAACATGACCTGACCGCTGGACATGACCATAATACATCTATTACACCCTATACAGACACAGGACACTACACCCCCAACATGACCTGACCACTGGCCATGACCATAATACATCTATTACACCCTATACAGACACAGGACACTACACCTCCAACATGACCTGACCACTGGCCATGACCATAATACATCTATTACACCCTATACAGACATAGGACACTACACCCCCAACATGACCTGACCACTGGCCATGACCATAATACATATATTACACCCTATACAGACATAGGACACTACTCCCCCAACATGACCTGACCACTGGCCATGACCATAATACATCTATTACACCCTATACAGACATAGGACACTACTCCTCCAACATGACCTGACCACTGGCCATGACCATAATACATCTATTACTCCCTATACAGATATAGGACACTACACCCCCAACATGACCTGACCACTGGCCATGACCATAATACATCTATTACACCCTATACAGACATAGGACACTACACCCCCAACCTGACCTGACCACTGGCCATGACCATAATACATCTATTACTCCCTATACAGATATAGGACACTACACCCCCAACATGACCTGACCACTGGACATGACCATAATACATCTATTACACTCTATATAGACACAGGACTCTACACCCCCAACATGACCTGACCATAATACATCTATTACACCCTATACAGATATAGGACACTACACCCCCAACATGTCCTGACCACTGACCATAACCATAATACATCTGTTACACCCTATACAGACACAGGGCACTACACCCCAACATGACCTGACCACTGGCCATGACCATAATACACCTATTACGCTCTATACAGACATAGGACACTACACCCCCAACATGACCTGACCACTGGCCATGACCATAATACATCTATTACACCCTATACAGACACAGGACACTACACCCCCAACATGACCTGACCACTGGCCGTGACCATAATACAACTATTACACAATATACAGACATAGGACACTTCACCCCCAACATGAGCTGACCGCTGGCCATGACCATAATACATCTATTACACCCTATACAGACATATGATACTACACCCCAACATGACCTGACCACTGGCCATGCCCATAATACATCTATTACACAATATACAGACATAGGACAATACACCCCCAACATGACCTGACCACTGGCCATGACCATAATACATCTATTACACCCTATACAGACATAGGACACTACACCCCCAACATGACCTGACCACTGACCATGATCATAATACATCTATTACACCCTATACAGACATAGGACACTACATCCCCAACATGACCTGACCACTGGCCATGACCATAATACATCTGTTACACCCTATACAGCCATAGGACACTACACCCCCAACATGACCTGACCACTGGCCATGACCATAATACATCTATTACACCCTATACAGACATAGGACACTACACCTCCAACATGACCTGACCACTGGCCATGACCATAATACATCTATTACACCCTATACAGACATAGGACACTACACCCCCAACATGACCTTACCGCTGGCCATGACCAAAATACATCTATTATACCCTATACAGACATGGGACACTACACCCCCAACATGACCTGACCACTGGCCATGACCATAATACATCTATTACACCCTATACAGACATAGGACACTACACCTCCAACATGACCTGACCACTGGCCATGACTATAATACATCTATTACACCCTATACAGACATAGGACACTACACCCCCAACATGACCCGACCACTGGCCATGACCATTATACATCTATTACACCCTATACAGGCATAGGACACTACACCCCCAACATTACCTGACCACTGGCCATGACCATAATACATCTATTACACCCTATACAGACACAGGACACTACATCTCCAACATGACCTGACAATAATACATCTATTACACCCTATACAGGCATAGGACACTACACTCCCAACATGACCTGACCACTGGCCATGCCCATAATACATTTATTACACCCTATACAGACATAGGACGCTACACCCCCAACATGACCTG
The DNA here is from genome assembly GCF_028390025.1 of Pseudophryne corroboree. Taxonomy (NCBI): domain Eukaryota; kingdom Metazoa; phylum Chordata; class Amphibia; order Anura; family Myobatrachidae; genus Pseudophryne; species Pseudophryne corroboree. The sequence goes on from NC_086454.1 coordinate 2,587,308, forward strand.
ACCACTGGCCATGACCATAATACATCTATCACACCCTATACAGACATAGGACACTACACCCCCAACATGTCCAGACCACTGGCCGTGACCATAATACATCTATTACACCCTATACAGACATAGGACACTACACCCCAACATGACCTGACCACTGAACATAATACATCTATTACACCCTATACAGACATAGGACACTACACCCCCAACATGACCTGACCACTGAACATAATACATCTATTACACCCTATACAGACATAGGACACTACACCCCCAACATGACCTGACCACTGAACATTATACATCTATTACACCCTATACAGACATAGGACACTACACCCCCAACATGACCTGACCACTGACCATGACCATAATACATCTATTACACCCTATACAGACATAGGACACTACACCCCAACATGACCTGACCACTGAACATAATACATCTATTACACCCTATACAGACATAGGACGCTACACCCCCAACATGACCTGACCACTGGCCATAATACATCTATTACACCCTATACAGACATAGGACACTACACCCCCAACATGACCTGACCACTGACCATAATACATCTATTACACCCTATACAGACATAGGACACTACACCCCCAACATGACCTGACCACTGAACATAATACATCTATTACACCCTATACAGACATAGGACACTACACCCCCAACATGACCTGACCACTGGCCATGACCATAATACATCTATTACACCCTATACAGACATAGGACACTACACCTCCAACATGACCCGACCACTGGCCATGACCATTATACATCTATTACACCCTATACAGACATAGGACACTACACCCCCAACATGACCTGACCACTGGCCATGACCATAATACATCTATTACACTCTATACAGACATAGGACACTACACCCCCAACATGACCTGACCACTGAACATAATAAATCTATTACACCCTATACAGACATAGGACACTACACCCCCAACATGACCTGACCACTGGCCATGACCATAATACATCTATTACACCCTATACAGACATAGGACACTACACCCCCAACATGACCCGACCACTGGCCATGACGATTATACATCTATTACACCCTATACAGACATAGGACACTACACCCCCAACATGACCTGACCACTGGCCATGACCATAATACATCTATTACACTCTATACAGACATAGGACACTACACCCCCAACATGACCTGACCACTGACCATGACCATAATACATCTATTACACTCTATACAGACATAGGACACTACACCCCCAACATGACCTGACCACTGGCCATGACCATAATACATCTATTACACTCTATATAGACACAGGACTCTACACCACCAACATGACCTGACCATAATACATCTATTACACCTTATACAGACATGGTGCACTACACCCCCAACATGTCCTGACCACTGACCATAACCATAATACATCTGTTCCACCCTATACAGACACAGGGCACTACACCCCAACATGACCTGACCACTGGCCATGACCATAATACACCTATTACACCCTATACAGACATAGGACACTACACCCCCAACATGACCTGACCACTGGCCGTGACCATAATACATCTATTACACCCTATACAGACATAGGACACTATACCCCCAACATGACCCGACCACTGGCCATGACCATAATACATCTATTATACCCTATACAGACATGGGACACTACACCCCCAACATGACCTGACCACTGGCCATGACCATAATACATCTATTACACCCTATACAGACATAGGACACTACACCTCCAACATGACCTGACCACTGGCCATGACTATAATACATCTATTACACCCTATACAGACATAGGACACTACACCCCCAACATGACCCGACCACTGGCCATGACCATTATACATCTATTACACCCTATACAGGCATAGGACACTACACCCCCAACATGACCTGACCACTGGCCATGACCATAATACATCTATTACACCCTATACAGACACAGGACACTACATCTCCAACATGACCTGACAATAATACATCTATTACACCCTATACAGGCATAGGACACTACATTCCCAACATGACCTGACCACTGGCCATGCCCATAATACATTTATTACACCCTATACAGACATAGGACGCTACACCCCCAACATGACCTGACCACTGGCCATGACCATAATACATCTATCACACCCTATACAGACATAGGACACTACACCCCCAACATGTCCTGACCACTGGCCGTGACCATAATACATCTATTACACCCTATACAGACATAGGACACTACACCCCAACATGACCTGACCACTGAACATAATACATCTATTACACCCTATACAGACATAGGACACTACACCCCCAACATGACCTGACCACTGAACATAATACATCTATTACACCCTATACAGACATAGGACACTACACCCCCAACATGACCTGACCACTGAACATTATACATCTATTACACCCTATACAGACATAGGACACTACACCCCCAACATGACCTGACCACTGACCATGACCATAATACATCTATTACACCCTATACAGACATAGGACACTACACCCCAACATGACCTGACCACTGAACATAATACATCTATTACACCCTATACAGACATAGGACGCTACACCCCCAACATGACCTGACCACTGGCCATAATACATCTATTACACCCTATACAGACATAGGACACTACACCCCCAACATGACCTGACCACTGACCATAATACATCTATTACACCCTATACAGACATAGGACACTACACCCCCAACATGACCTGACCACTGAACATAATACATCTATTACACCCTATACAGACATAGGACACTACACCCCCAACATGACCTGACCACTGGCCATGACCATAATACATCTATTACACCCTATACAGACATAGGACACTACACCTCCAACATGACCCGACCACTGGCCATGACCATTATACATCTATTACACCCTATACAGACATAGGACACTACACCCCCAACATGACCTGACCACTGGCCATGACCATAATACATCTATTACACTCTATACAGACATAGGACACTACACCCCCAACATGACCTGACCACTGAACATAATAAATCTATTACACCCTATACAGACATAGGACACTACACCCCCAACATGACCTGACCACTGGCCATGACCATAATACATCTATTACACCCTATACAGACATAGGACACTACACCCCCAACATGACCCGACCACTGGCCATGACCATTATACATCTATTACACCCTATACAGACATAGGACACTACACCCCCAACATGACCTGACCACTGGCCATGACCATAATACATCTATTACACTCTATACAGACATAGGACACTACACCCCCAACATGACCTGACCACTGACCATGACCATAATACATCTATTACACTCTATACAGACATAGGACACTACACCCCCAACATGACCTGACCACTGGCCATGACCATAATACATCTATTACACTCTATATAGACACAGGACTCTACACCACCAACATGACCTGACCATAATACATCTATTACACCTTATACAGACATGGTGCACTACACCCCCAACATGTCCTGACCACTGACCATAACCATAATACATCTGTTCCACCCTATACAGACACAGGGCACTACACCCCAACATGACCTGACCACTGGCCATGACCATAATACACCTATTACACCCTATACAGACATAGGACACTACACCCCCAACATGACCTGACCACTGGCCGTGACCATAATACATCTATTACACCCTATACAGACATAGGACACTATACCCCCAACATGACCTGACCACTGGCCATGACCATAATACATCTATTACACCCTATACAGACATAGGATACTACACCCCCAACATGACCTGACCACTGGCCGTGACCATAATACATTTATTACACCCTATACAGACATAGGACACTACACCCCCAACATGACCTGACCACTGACCATAATACATCTATTACACCCTATACAGACATAGGACACTACACCCCCAACATGACCTGACCACTGGCCGTGACCATAATACATCTATTACACCCTATACAGACATAGGACACTACACCCCCAACATGACCTGACCACTGGCCATGACCATAATACATTTATTACACCCTATACAGACATAGGACACTACACCCCCAACATGACCTGACCACTGACCATAATACATCTATTACACCCTATACAGACATAGGACACTACACCCCCAACATGACCTGACCACTGGCCATGAACATAATACATCTATTACACTCTATACAGACATAGGACACTACACACCCAACATGACCTGACCACTGGCCATGACCATAATACATCTATTACACTCTATACAGACATAGGACACTACACCCCCAACATGACCTGACCACTGGCCATGAACATAATACATCTATTACACCCTATACAGACACAGGACACTACACCCCCAACATGACCTGACCACTGACCATAATACATCTATTACACCCTATACAGACATAGGACACTACACCCCCAACATGACCTGACCACTGACCATGACCATAATACATCTATTACACAATATACAGACATAGGATGCTACACCCCCAACACAAGGTAATTATGATTGTAATTTATTTTATATACTTCGTAGTCATTGTACATAGGGCAGTCACTTCTTAAATGCAGATATAGAATAAAAGTCTATGGAAATATACTGTCTGACTTTTTATTATTTATTCTAAAATGTGACCTATTAGGTCAGAAGATCTGCAGTAAACAGGAATCACTGGTTGGATGGTTCATCTTAATGCAATTACGGTACCAAATTTGCTGCTGCAACCATCTCTGAATTACCCCCATGAGGTCTATGGCTACATGTATTTTAAATAAGGTTTCTTGTGGCTAGCACAGTATATGAAACCTCTTGTAAAATTCAATACATAAACAATTCCTTAAAAATATCAGAGTCTTCTCTTCAGCAAGTAGATCTTACTAATGCCGGGGCTCATTTGCATTTGGATGTAAGTAATTTTTACATCCAGATGTACAGCACACATCCGCGCTGATGTTACTGTCTCATCTCCCTGACATGCGTTTTCAGAGGTAGGTAAGTATGGATAAACATGGTGGTGCAGCGGGAGAGAGAATGATCTCGCCTCTCAGTATTAGAGCGTAGCACACAAGCTGGTTTGGAGAGAGTTTGTAGTAGAAAAATAATAAAACATAAAAATGAGAAGAATCATTAAGGACACACAGAAGAAAATGATCTTATTCTTTAATAAAAATTTGATATGGCAAGAAAAGAAAATATTAAACTAAAACATAAATTATTAACAAGATGACTTTATGTCTGTGTACAAATCAGCGGAATCGTGTGGTGACCCCTCTGAGGTCCCCTGTGCAGCAGCACGTTTCTGATTGATGGAATTTAGGGGTAATTAGTGCGGCAGATTAATGAAGACAAGTTAAACAAGTCCTTAAATTGCTGAGGACTCTATGGAGGAAATGTGACAAATACTTTTTGTTTTCGTGGTACTTTGTTGCAGCAATTTTATACTGTTCCCAGTGGTGGGACAGACCGAGCCGTAACAGCAATACACATGTGATGTCAGTGGGATGAGTCTCGTGATGTCAGCGTGATGATTTCACAAGTGGCGCAGCTGTCAAAGAGAGAGGAACTGGGGCACAGGTGCATTGTGGGAGAGAGCAGAGAAGATATTGGCCCTCATTCCGAGTTGTTCGCTCGCAAGCTGCTTTTAGCAGCTTTACACATGCTAAGCCGCCGCCTACTGGGAGTGAAGCTTAGGTTCTTAAAATTGCGAACGAAAGATTCGCAATATTGCGAAAAGACATCTCTGTGCAGTTTCTGAGTAGCTCGAGACTTACTCTGCCAGTGCGATCAGTTCAGTGCTTGTCGTTCCTGGTTTGACGTCACAAACACACCCAGCGTTCGTCCAGACACTCCTCCGTTTCTCCAGCCACTCCCGCGTTTTTCCCAGAAACGGCAGCGTTTTTCCCCACACGCCCATAAAACGGCCTGTTTCCGCCCAGAAACACCCACTTCCTGTCAATCACATTACGATCACCAGAACGAAGAAAAAACCGTGAGTAAAATTCCTAACTGCATAGCAAATCTACTTGGCGCAGTCGCAGTGCGAACATTGCGCATGTGCACTAAGCGGAAAATCGCTGCGATGCGAAGAAATTTACAGAGCGAACAACTCGGAATGACCCCCATTGTTCCTCTCTGCTCTCTCCCACCTATAACGCTATATATATATATATATATATATATATATATATATATACACATACATATAGTAATGGTGTTATATTTAGAAGAAAAAAATGTTTGGAGAAGATTTTCACCTCTCCATAAATCCTGATCATCTCCCGCTGAGTCCTCTGGGCGCTACATCAGGAAGACAAGCGCAATGATAACGGATATCTGTAATTTCACCACAGGTTTCTTTTTCTTGTTTTTATTGTTCAGACAGAGAGAAGAGATTTATTTGTCGCCATGAAAACTGCCGGAGAAAATACATTTTTAGGTTTACTAAAGGGAGCCCTAATAAATGTCAAAGGGGGTGATGTATCAAGCTTTGGAGAGAGATAAAGGGGAGTCTAGCGCAGTGATTCTGGCTGCTTTTGGTAACTTCTCCACTTTATCGTCTTTCTCCAAGGCTTGAAACATCTCCCCTTTTAGTAATTTAGGAACATAGAGTTCTATGTACTAAGCCTTGGAGAGAGATAAAGTGAAGAGAGAAAAAGCACCAGCCAATCAGCTCCTAGCTCCTAGTTGCCATGTTACAGACTGTGTTTAGAAAATGACTGCCTCATTATCACTGCCTCCATACCTCATTATCACTGCCTCCATACCTCATTATCACTGCCTCCATACCTCATTATCACTGCCTCCATACCTCATTATCACTGCCTCCCTGCCTCATTATCACTGCCTCCATACCTCATTATCATCCGCCTCCCTGCCTCATGATCACCGCCTCCATACCTCATTATCACCGCCTCCATACCTCATTATCACTGCCTCCCTGCCTCATTATCACTGCCTCCATACCTCATTATCACTGCCTCCATACCTCATTATCATCCGCCTCCCTGCCTCATTATCACCGCCTCCATACCTCATTATCACTGCCTCCATACCTCATTATCACTGCCTCCATACCTCATTATCACTGCCTCCCTGCCTCATTATCACTGCCTCCATACCTCATTATCATCCGCCTCCCTGCCTCATTATCACCGCCTCCATACCTCATTATCACTGCCTCCATACCTCATTATCACTGCCTCCATACCTCATTATCATCCGCCTCCCTGTCTCATTATCACCGCCTCCCTGCCTCATTATCACCGTCTCCCTGCCTCATTATCACTGCCTCCATACCTCATTATCATCCGCCTCCCTGCCTCATTATCATCCGCCTCCCTGCCTCATTATCACCGCCTCCACACCTCATTATCACTGCCTCCATACCTCATTATCACTGCCTCCATACCTCATTATCATCCACCTCCTTGCCTCATTATCACCGTCTCCCTGCCTCATTATCACTGCCTCCATACCTCATTATCATCCACCGCCCTGCCTCATTATCACCGCCTCGCTGCCTCATTATCACTGCCTCCCTACCTCATTATCACTGCCTCCCTGCCTCATTATCACCGCCTCCCTGCCTCATTATCACTGCCTCCATACCTCATTATCATCCACCTCCTTGCCTCATTATCATCCGTCTCCCTGCCTCATTATCACTGCATCCCTGCCTCATTATCACTGCCTCCCTGCCTCATTATCACTGCCTCCCTGCCTCATTATCACTGCCTCCACCTCATTATCACTGCATCCCTGCCTCATTATCACTGCCTCCCTGCATCATTATCACTGCCTCCATACCTCATTATCATCCACCTCCCTGCCTCATTATCACTGCCTCCATACCTCATTATCATCCACCTCCCTGCCTCATTATCACTGCCTCCATACCTCATTATCGTCCACCTTCCTGCCTCATTATCACCGCCTCCCTGCCTCATTATCACTGCCTCCATACCTCATTATCATCCGCCTCCCTGCCTCATTATCATCCGCCTCCCTACCTCATTATCATTGCCTCCCTGCCTCATTATCACTGCCACCATACCTCATTATCATCTGCCTCCCTGCCTCATTATCACCGCCTCCCTGCCTCATTATCACTGCCTCCATACCTCATTATCACTGCCTCCATACCTCATTATCACCGTCTCCCTGCCTCATTATCACCGCCTCCCTGCCTCATTATCACTGCCACCATACCTCATTATCACTGCGTCCCTGCCTCATTATCACCGCCTCCATACCTCATTATCACTGCCTCCATACCTCATTATCATCCGCCTCCCTGCCTCATTATCACCGCCTCCCTGCCTCATTATCACTGCCTCCCTGCCTCATTATCACCGCCTCCCTGCCTCATTATCACTGCCTCCATACCTCATTATCATCCACCTCCTTGCCTCTTTATCATCCACCTCCTTGCCTCATTATCATCCACCTCCCTGCCTCATTATCATCCGCCTCCCTACCTCATTATCACCGCCTCCCTGCCTCATTATCACTGCCTCCATACCTCATTATCGTCCACCTCCCTGCCTCATTATCACCGCCTCCCTGCCTCATTATCACTGCCTCCATACCTCATTATCATCCGCCTCCCTGCCTCATTATCATCCGCCTCCCTGCCTCATTATCACCGCCTCCATGCCTCATTATCACCGCCTCCCTGCCTCATTATCACCGCCTCCATACCTCATTATCATCCACCTCCCTGCCTCATTATCATTGCCTCCCTGCCTCATTATCACCGCCTCCCTGCCTCATTATCACTGCCTCCATACCTCATTATCACCGCCTCCATACCTCATTATCACCGCCTCCATACCTCATTATCACCGTCTCCCTGCCTCATTATCACCGCCTCCCTGCCTCATTATCACTGCCACCATACCTCATTATCACTGCATCCCTGCCTCATTATCACCGCCTCCCTGCCTCATTATCACTGCCTCCATACCTCATTATCATCCGCCTCCCTGCCTCATTATCACCGCCTCCCTGCCTCATTATCACTGCCTCCCTGCCTCATTATCACCGCCTCCCTGCCTCATTATCACTGCCTCCATACCTCATTATCATCCACCTCCTTGCCTCATTATCACCGTCTCCCTGCCTCATTATCACCGCCTCCCTGCCTCATTATCACTGCCTCCATACCTCATTATCATCCGCCTCCCTGCCTCATTATCACCGCCTCGCTGCCTCATTATCACTGCCTCCCTACCTCATTATCACTGCCTCCATACCTCATTATCACTGCCTCCCTGCCTCATTATCACTGCCTCCATACCTCATTATCATCCACCTCCCTGCCTCATTATCACCGCCTCCCTGCCTCATTATCACTGCCTCCCTGCCTCATTATCATCCACCTCCTTGCCTCATTATCACCGTCTCACTGCCTCATTATCACTGCCTCCCTGCCTCATTATCACTGCCTCCATACCTCATTATCATCCGCCTCCCTACCTCATTATCACCGCCTCCCTGCCTCATTATCATCCACCTCCCTGCCTCATTATCACCGCCTCCCTGCCTCATTATCACCGCCTCCCTGCCTCATTATCACTGACTCCATACCTCATTATCATCCGCCTCCCTGCCTCATTATCACCGCCTCCATACCTCATTATCGTCCACTTCCCTGCCTCATTATCACCGCCTCACTGCCTCATTATCACTGCCTCCATACCTCATTATCACTGCCTCCATACCTCATTATCACTGCCTCCATGCCTCATTATCACTGCCTCCATACCTCATTATCATCCACCTCCCTGCCTCATTATCACCGCCTCCCTGCCTCATTATCACCGCCTCCCTGCCTCATTATCATCCACCTCCTTGCCTCATTATCACCGTCTCCCTGCCTCATTATGACTGCCTCCCTGCCTCATTATCACTGCCTCCATGCCTCATTATCACTGCCTCCATACCTCATTATCATCCGCCTCCCTACCTCTTTATCACCGCCTCATTATCATCCACCTCCCTGCCTCATTATCACTGCCTCCATACCTCATTATCATCCGCCTCCCTGCCTCATTATCACCGTCTCCCTGCCTCATCACCACATCCCTACCTCATTATCAAGGAGTCGCAGAGAGCCCAACTGAGAACACTAGTGGCTGCCGATGCTGTGACAACTGAGCACACTAGTGGCTGCCGATGCTGTGACAACTGAGCACACTAGTGGCTGCCGATGCTGTGACAACTGAGCACACTAGTGGCTGCCGATGCTGTGACAACTGATCACACTAGTGGCTGATGATGCTGTGACAACTGATTACACTAGTGGCTGCCGATGCTGTGACAACTGAGCACACTAGTGGCTGATGATGCTGTGACAACTGATTACACTAGTGGCTGCCGATGCTGTGACAGCTGAGCACACTAGTGGCTGCCGATGCTGTGACAACTGAGCACACTAGTGGCTGCCGATGCTGTGACACCTGAGCACACTAGTGGCTGCCTATGCTGTGACAACTGAGCACACTAGTGGCTGCCGATGCTGTGACAACTGAGAACACTAGTGGCTGCCGATGCTGTGACACCTGAGCACACTAGTGGCTGCCTATGCTGTGACAACTGAGCACACTAGTGGCTGCCGATGCTGTGACAACTGAGAACACTAGTGGCTGCTGATGCTGTGACAACTGAGAACACTAGTGGCTGCCGATGCTGTGATAACTGAGCACACTAGTGGCTGCCTATGCTGTGATAACTGAGCACACTAGTGGCTGCCAATGCTGTGACAACTGAGCACACTAGTGGCTGCCGATGCTGTGACAACTGAGCACACTAGTGGCTGCCGATGCTGTGACAGCTGAGCACACTAGTGGCTGCCTACGCTGTGACAACTGAGCACACTAGTGACTGCCGATGCTGTGACAACTGAGCACACTAGTGGCTGCCGATGCTGTGACAACTGAGCACACTAGTGGCTGCCGATGCTGTGACAACTGAGCACACTAGTGGCTGCCGATGCTGTGACAACTGAGCACACTAGTGGCTGACGATGCTGTGACAGCTGAGCACACTAGTGGCTGACGATGCTGTGACAGCTGAGCACACTAGTGGCTGCCTATGCTGTGACAGCTGAGCACACTAGTGGCTGCCGATGCTGTGACAGCTGAGCACACTAGTGGCTGCCGATGCTGTGACAACTGAGCACACTAGTGGCTGCCGATGCTGTGACAACTGAGCACACTAGTGGCTGCTGATGCTGTGACAACTGAGCACACTAGTGGCTGCCGATGCTGTGACAGCTGAGCACACTAGTGGCTGCCAATGCTGTGACAACTGAGCACACTAGTGGCTGCCAATGCTGTGACAACGGAGTACACTAGTGGCTGCCGATGCTGTAACAACTGAGCACACTAGTGGCTGCCTATGCTGTGACAACTGAGCACACTAGTGGCTGGCGATGCTGTGACAACTGAGCACACTAGTGGCTGCCAATGCTGTGACAACGGAGTACACTAGTGGCTGCCGATGCTGTGACAGCTGAGCACACTAGTGGCTGCTGATGCTGTGACAACTGAGCACACTAGTGGCTGCCAATGCTGTGACAGCTGAGCACACTAGTGGCTGGCGATGCTGTAACAACTGAGCACACTAGTGGCTGCCTATGCTGTGACAGCTGAGCACACTAGTGGCTTCCAATGCTGTGACAACTGAGCACACTAGTGGCTGCCAATGCTGTGACAACGGAGTACACTAGTGGCTGCCAATGCTGTGACAACGGAGCACACTAGTGGCTGCCAATGCTGTAACAACTGAGCACACTAGTGGCTGCCGATGCTGTGACAACTGAGCACACTAGTGGCTGCCTATGCTGTGACAACTGAGCACACTAGTGGCTGCCGATGCTGTGACACTGAGCACACTAGTGGCTGCTGATGCTGTGACAACTGATCACACTAGTGGCTGCTGATGCTGTGACAACTGAGCACACTAGTGGCTGCTGATGCTGTGACAACTGAGCACACTAGTGGCTGATGATGCTGTGACAACTGAGCACACTAGTGGCTGATGATGCTGTGACAACTGAGCACACTAGTGGCTGCCGATGCTGTGACAACTGAGCACACTAGTGGCTGATGATGCTGTGACAACGGAGTACACTAGTGGCTGCCGATGCTGTGACAACTGAGCACACTAGTGGCTGCTGATGCTGTGACAACTGAGCACACTAGTGGCTGCTGATGCTGTGACAACTGAGCACACTAGTGGCTGCCGATGCTGTGACAACGGAGTACACTAGTGGCTGCTGATGCTCTAACAACTGAGCACAGTAGTGGCTGCCGATGCTGTAACAACTGAGCACACTAGTGGCTGCAGATGCTGTGATAACTAAGCACACTAGTGGCTGCTGATGCTGTGACAACTGAGCACACTAGTGGCTGCTGATGCTGTGATAACTAAGCACACTAGTGGCTGCTGATGCTGTGACAACTGAGCACACTAGTGGCTGCTGATGCTGTGACAACTGAGCACACTAGTGGCTGCAGATGCTGTGATAACTGAGCACACTAGTGGCTGCAGATGCTGTGATAACTAAGCACACTAGTGGCTGCTGATGCTGTGATAACTGAGCACACTAGTGGCTGCTGATGCTGTGATAACTGAGCACACTAGTGGCTGCCGATGCTGTGACAACTGAGCACACTAGTGGCTGCAGATGCTGTGACAACTGAGCACATTAGTGGCTGCCGATGCTGTGACAACTGAGCATGCGTACTGGGCCCCAGGTGGGAGCCTAGGTTGTGTTATAGATTTTCTACTAATGGGTACATTCACCTTTTTGGGAAGATTATCACTGGCTCTAGGTCCTTTGCTTCTTAGAGTAGTTGTTGTATTTCAGTCTACAATGTGTATATAATTATATATAAAGTTGACAACACAATGATAAAACAATTATTCTGATTCGGATGCGTGGAGGCGGGCAGGACACTCCGCCCGCCCGGGATGGCTCCTGGTCTGGTCGTGCTGCAGCGCCACATTCTCTAGCAATCATCTATCGTCTGCCGCGCAGCGAAGCCTCTCACAGCCTCAGCCCAGTGGTCACACAGCTCTGCGCGGGCCGAGGGCTAACGAGGCAAGGTGTTGATTATAGGAGCTCGTTTTAATTTGGCCGTGCTAATACTGATTTGGGGACGAGCTTCCGAGGTTCTGTAAAACGACAGCTCTGTCATCCAGTGATTACGACCACCTGTCCCTTAGAGCAGACCCTGATTTATAGAGTGCCACGTTTTAATAAAAAACACACACCTCCCCACTAGCTGCATTAAGAGATTTCAAGCAACACAGGCTGGCCCGGCCGTAAATTTCCCTCTCAAGTAATAACTCAGGCCTAAGCCCCGCAGTCTCCAAATTATTTTTTTTTGTAGATGGCGAATGTCCAAATAAGGTTATGTACCAGCACCCCTGCGGCGAACGCTGGGCAACCAGCATTAACCCTTGCAGCGACACATTTCACGCTGGACACCAGAACATGCTTAATCCTTAGTCTATATTCTAAGCCAGAGGTTCCCAAACGCGTTCCTCAAGGCAACCCAACGGTCCAGGTTTTAAATGTACCATGTGTGCTGAGCCATGGATATACCTAAAACCTGGACTGTTGGGGTGCCGTGAGGACCGCGTTTGGGAACTTCTGTTCTAAGATATTCACTCTGGGCCTGTCTTAGAGATAGCGGCAGCTGGGCTGACAGAAATTTTGGGGCCCAGGACTGCCATCATAGGCAGCGCCCCCTTCTGCTCCACCTGCGGTCCTCACAGCTTACGGATTTGGGTGCCAGTTGCAGGACATCAGGTGCCGCCCTTAGGCCGGGGCCACAGCAGCAGCACAGGGAAGGAGTCCGGAGCAGCAGCCATAGGAGCACAGTGCTGAAGGCATTTCAAATTTGCAGGCGGCCATGAGCCAATTTGATCTTGTGGGCAGTCAGCCAATCAGGAGCAGCCTCTGCGGCTGCTTCTGATTGGCTGTCAGTCCGCAAGCTGCGATTGGCTCATGGCCAGTGCCAAATTCAAAATGTCACAAGCACAGTCCCATTATGGCTGGATGCTGTGCACAATAATCTGGATTCCCTCGCGGCCCAGGCCCGGGTCACCAGTCCCAGCAGTCCCCCCCTAGTGATGGCTCTGGGCGGCAGTCTTGTGGGCCAAATGTACATGTAAAAGTACAGGGGTAAAACGTTCTCTTCCGGGATGTCGGTGGGACTCCGGGGGGTAAATTTACTAAGATGGGAGTTCTATTTAGTATGAGATGTTGCCCATAGCAACCAATCAGATTCTACTTCTCATTTACCTAGCCCCTTCTAGAAGATAATACCTGGAATCTGATTGGTTGCTATGAGCAACATCCCATACTAAATAGAACTCCCATCTTAGTAAATAAACCCCCTGGTGTGTTAGAGTAGCTCACTCTCCTGTATGCTGTCCTCTTCCTAGTGATATGGGGACAACAAGGGAAGATGACGATGTGATTCACAGAGAATGAGCCCAGCCCCCCACGGCTGCATCTTCCCCCAGGGTGGGGTAGGGGTAAACGTTGACGAGTATGGGGTAAAATAGAGGAATCTGCTTTTTTAATATTTCTGAATCTGCAAAAGTATAACCAGCACCAACGCCAGCCAGTGCCAGCTGCCAAACGCTCCAACGCTCTCCATACCAAGCTGCCAGTGGATATAGGGTAATAATAGGAGGAAGAATAGGCAGTTTGTATCTGGTGCACTACATGCACCAGAATAGCCTGGGCATGCTAGCATTTGGAGAACCACAAGTGACAGAATATGGGACGTTTCTCATTAACAGTCTGTCAGTGTATAGAGTCCGCTTCATGCGCCGATGAAGAGGTTGGTAGCGTACGTCTCGCTTATCGCAGGGTGTGAAACTGGGGCGGTGTAAGAGAGGAGGGGCATGTGTCCACTCCGTGAGGCCCCCTCCTCAGCGCTCGCAGGTCTCCGGAAACATGGTGCCCGCCATGTTCCCGGCAACAAATCTCTCCTGCGCATGTGCGAATCACCGGGAAAATGTCTACCACGCGCCATTTTCTGAGCGATCTCTACTGCTGCAGCAGCACAGAATCAAGACTCCGGAGAGGTAAGTCATTACACATGGGTGCAGGGTGTGCAGTGTGTGCGGCCCCCCTGGACCTGCTCTCATTATAGATACGCCTATGAAGGAGCATAAAGCTTCCCCGCACACGTAGCAGCACAGAAGCAAGACTCCGGAGAGGTAAGTCATTACACATGGGTGCAGGGTGTGCAGTGTGTGGGCCCCCCTGGACCTGCTCTCATTATAGATACGCCTATGAAGGAGCATAAAGCTTCCCCGCACACGTAGCAGCACAGAAGCAAGACTCCGGAGAGGTAAGTCGTTACACATGGGTGCAGGGTGTGCAGTGTGTGGCCCCCTGGACCTGCTCTCATTATAGATACGCCTATGAAGGAGCATAAAGCTTCCCCGCACACGTAGCAGCACAGAAGCAAGACTCCGGAGAGGTAAGTCATTACACATGGGTGCAGGGTGTGCAGTGTGGGGCCCCCTGGACCTGCTCTCATTATAGATACGCCTATGAAGGAGCATAAAGCTTCCCCGCACACGTAGCAGCACAGAAGCAAGACTCCGGAGAGGTAAGTCGTTACACATGGGTGCAGGGTGTGCAGTGTGTGGCCCCCTGGACCTGCTCTCATTATAGATACGCCTATGAAGGAGCATAAAGCTTCCCCGCACACGTAGCAGCACAGAAGCAAGACTCCGGAGAGGTAAGTCGTTACACATGGGTGCAGGGTGTGCAGTGTGTGGCCCCCCTGGACCTGCTCTCATTATAGATACGCCTAAGAAGGAGCATAAAGCTTCCCCGCACACGTAGCAGCACAGAAGCAAGACTCCGGAGAGGTAAGTCATTACACATGGGTGCAGGGTGTGCAGTGTGGAGCCCCCTGGACCTGCTCTCATTATAGATACGCCTATGAAGGAGCATAAAGCTTCCCCGCACACGTAGCAGCACAGAAGCAAGACTCCGGAGAGGTAAGTCATTACACATGGGTGCAGGGTGTGCAGTGTGTGGGGCCCCCTGGACCTGCTCTCATTATAGATACGCCTATGAAGGAGCATAAAGCTTCCCCGCACACGTAGCAGCACAGAAGCAAGACTCCGGAGAGGTAAGTCGTTACACATGGGTGCAGGGTGTGCAGTGTGTGGCCCCCTGGACCTGCTCTCATTATAGATACGCCTATGAAGGAGCATAAAGCTTCCCCGCATACGTAGCAGCACAGAAGCAAGACTCCGGAGAGGTAAGTCATTACACATGGGTGCAGGGTGTGCAGTGTGGAGCCCCCTGGACCTGCTCTCATTATAGATACGCCTATGAAGGAGCATAAAGCTTCCCCGCATACGTAGCAGCACAGAAGCAAGACTCCGGAGAGGTAAGTCATTACACATGGGTGCAGGGTGTGCAGTGTGGAGCCCCCTGGACCTGCTCTCATTATAGATACGCCTATGAAGGAGCATAAAGCTTCCCCGCACACGTAGCAGCACAGAAGCAAGACTCCGGAGAGGTAAGTCATTACACATGGGTGCAGGGTGTGCAGTGTGTGGCCCCCTGGACCTGCTCTCATTATAGATACGCCTATGAAGGAGCATAAAGCTCTCCCGCACACGTAGCAGCACAGAAGCAAGACTCCGGAGAGGTAAGTCGTTACACATGGGTGCAGGGTGTGCAGTGTGTGAGGCCCCCTGGACCTGCTCTCATTATAGATACGCCTATGAAGGAGCATAAAGCTTCCCCGCACACGTAGCAGCACAGAAGCAAGACTCCGGAGAGGTAAGTCGTTACACATGGGTGCAGGGTGTGCAGTGTGTGGCCCCCCTGGACCTGCTCTCATTATAGATACGCCTATGAAGGAGCATAAAGCTTCCCCGCACACGTAGCAGCACAGAAGCAAGACTCCGGAGAGGTAAGTCGTTACACATGGGTGCAGGGTGTGCAGTGTGGAGCCCCCTGGACCTGCTCTCATTATAGATACGCCTAAGAAGGAGCATAAAGCTTCCCCGCACACGTAGCAGCACAGAAGCAAGACTCCGGAGAGGTAAGTCGTTACACATGGGTGCAGGGTGTGCAGTGTGGAGCCCCCTGGACCTGCTCTCATTATAGATACGCCTATGAAGGAGCATAAAGCTCTCCCGCACACGTAGCAGCACAGAAGCAAGACTCCGGAGAGGTAAGTCATTACACATGGGTGCAGGGTGTGCAGTGTGGAGCCCCCTGGACCTGCTCTCATTATAGATACGCCTATGAAGGAGCATAAAGCTCTCCCGCACACGTAGCAGCACAGAAGCAAGACTCCGGAGAGGTAAGTCATTACACATGGGTGCAGGGTGTGCAGTGTGTGGGGCCCCCTGGACCTGCTCTCATTATAGATACGCCTATGAAGGAGCATAAAGCTTCCCCGCACACGTAGCAGCACAGAAGCAAGACTCCGGAGAGGTAAGTCATTACACATGGGTGCAGGGTGTGCAGTGTGTGGCCCCCTGGACCTGCTCTCATTATAGATACGCCTATGAAGGAGCATAAAGCTTCCCCGCACACGTAGCAGCACAGAAGCAAGACTCCGGAGAGGTAAGTCATTACACATGGGTGCAGGGTGTGCAGTGTGGAGCCCCCTGGACCTGCTCTCATTATAGATACGCCTATGAAGGAGCATAAAGCTTCCCCGCACACGTAGCAGCACAGAAGCAAGACTCCGGAGAGGTAAGTCATTACACATGGGTGCAGGGTGTGCAGTGTGTGGCCCCCTGGACCTGCTCTCATTATAGATACGCCTATGAAGGAGCATAAAGCTCTCCCGCACACGTAGCAGCACAGAAGCAAGACTCCGGAGAGGTAAGTCGTTACACATGGGTGCAGGGTGTGCAGTGTGTGGCCCCCTGGACCTGCTCTCATTATAGATACGCCTATGAAGGAGCATAAAGCTTCCCCGCACACGTAGCAGCACAGAAGCAAGACTCCGGAGAGGTAAGTCGTTACACATGGGTGCAGGGTGTGCAGTGTGGAGCCCCCTGGACCTGCTCTCATTATAGATACGCCTATGAAGGAGCATAAAGCTTCCCCGCACACGTAGCAGCACAGAAGCAAGACTCCGGAGAGGTAAGTCATTACACATGGGTGCAGGGTGTGCAGTGTGCGGCCCCCCTGGACCTGCTCTCATTATAGATACGCCTATGAAGGAGCATAAAGCTTCCCCGCACACGTAGCAGCACAGAAGCAAGACTCCGGAGAGGTAAGTCATTACACATGGGTGCAGGGTGTGCAGTGTGTGGGGCCCCCTGGACCTGCTCTCATTATAGATACGCCTATGAAGGAGCATAAAGCTTCCCCGCACACGTAGCAGCACAGAAGCAAGACTCCGGAGAGGTAAGTCATTACACATGGGTGCAGGGTGTGCAGTGTGGGGCCCCCTGGACCTGCTCTCATTATAGATACGCCTATGAAGGAGCATAAAGCTTCCCCGCACACGTAGCAGCACAGAAGCAAGACTCCGGAGAGGTAAGTCGTTACACATGGGTGCAGGGTGTGCAGTGTGTGGCCCCCTGGACCTGCTCTCATTATAGATACGCCTATGAAGGAGCATAAAGCTTCCCCGCATACGTAGCAGCACAGAAGCAAGACTCCGGAGAGGTAAGTCGTTACACATGGGTGCAGGGTGTGCAGTGTGCGGCCCCCCTGGACCTGCTCTCATTATAGATACGCCTATGAAGGAGCATAAAGCTTCCCCGCACACGTAGCAGCACAGAAGCAAGACTCCGGAGAGGTAAGTCATTACACATGGGTGCAGGGTGTGCAGTGTGTGGCCCCCCTGGACCTGCTCTCATTATAGATACGCCTATGAAGGAGCATAAAGCTTCCCCGCATACGTAGCAGCACAGAAGCAAGACTCCGGAGAGGTAAGTCATTACACATGGGTGCAGGGTGTGCAGTGTGGAGCCCCCTGGACCTGCTCTCATTATAGATACGCCTATGAAGGAGCATAAAGCTCTCCCGCACACGTAGCAGCACAGAAGCAAGACTCCGGAGAGGTAAGTCATTACACATGGGTGCAGGGTGTGCAGTGTGAGGCCCCCCTGGACCTGCTCTCATTATAGATACGCCTATGAAGGAGCATAAAGCTTCCCCGCACACATAGCAGCACAGAAGCAAGACTCCGGAGAGGTAAGTCATTACACATGGGTGCAGGGTGTGCAGTGTGTGGGGCCCCCTGGACCTGCTCTCATTATAGATACGCCTATGAAGGAGCATAAAGCTTCCCCGCACACGTAGCAGCACAGAAGCAAGACTCCGGAGAGGTAAGTCATTACACATGGGTGCAGGGTGTGCAGTGTGTGGCCCCCTGGACCTGCTCTCATTATAGATACGCCTATGAAGGAGCATAACGTAGCAGCGGGCACCTGGGCACTGGGTGTGGGGGTGATGTGTAAAAGTCTTGGCGAGAGATAAAGTACAAGCCAATCAGCTCCTGTCATTTTTCACAGCCTGTAATATGGAGCTGATTGTCTGGTACTTTGTCTCTCTCCAAAGCTTAGTACATCTCCCCACTAAAGGAACACTGAAGTGTGTGAACTGCATGGGATTTCGGGTGCTTGCAGAACTAGAAGTATCAGCATGCCTCGCCACATACCTCCCAACATTCCCGAGTTTAGAGGAATGTAATTGCATCATGTGATTAGGAGGTTTGTCCTGATTTGTGGGTGGTTGTGAGGGGTGGGGCACTCCTGCCCATAGCAACTAATTAGCTGTGAGCTGTCATTATATAGAATGTGCTTGTTACATGATAACAATCAGAATGGTTGCTATGGACAACTTCATCACTTGTCCACTTTACTAGCTCTGATACATCTCCCCCATAGAATGTAAGATCTGGTGAGCAGGGCCCTCTCTCCTTGTCCTCTCGCACTGTGCCTCCTGGCATCATGCTTTGTGTGATATGCACCTTGAACAGCGACACAAGACTCTTCCTCCATCTGTGGTGGAACTACAGCTGCCAGCATGCCTAGATCTGAGGATACACATGTTTAATTGAGAAGCATATTTGATGAAGTAACACTGACTTGTGGTTTGCCAACACTGTATAATTTTCCATCTAACATCAACAAATATTTGATTTACTGGTAATCTGTAGATATTAACATCATTTTAATTACTTGCAAATCGTATTTCTTTCTGCAAACTTCACTGCTCTCTCATACAGCCACCACTCCTCCCCCTATTCTCATTACACTACCAGTTTACACACCATCCACACTATGGCCAGGCTGGCAACCCCCCTTACTCATTGTCCTTCTATTCCTTTATTCTGTCCCCTGTTACCACCTCTATCCCTCTCTCACAGTCTCCTACATCTCATCCTCCCTCCTCTCCTCTGTCTGCCTCCCTACCCCTCTTCTGTTTCCCCATTGCAATTCACTTCTGCCCCTTCACACCACTTATACCCCACCGCTCAACCCTACTCTTTCCCTCCTCTGCCTGTCTCCTCACATCTCCTCCACCAGTATCAAACTGCACTCCCTCCCTGTTTCACGCATGCAGTCTCCGTTCCTAGCCAAGGCCCCAGCACCATCATCACACCCTCTTTATCTTCTCCTTCCAAATTACTCCTACCTCAACGCTACAGCAATCCTGATAATCTCATTCACATCTCTCCCACAAACTCATACCCCCTATCTTGTGCACTCTGGAATGCCCGATCTATTTGCAACAAACTGACCCCCACTCATGACCTTTTCATTTCCAACTCCCTGCACCTCCTGGCCATTACAGAAACCTGGATTACTCCTCATGACACCACTTCTCCTGCTGCTCTCTCTGCTGGGGGCCTCACATTCTCACACACACCCCGACCCGGGGGTCGCCATGGGGGTGGTGTTGGGATCCTTTTACCCTCAAGCTACACATACCAACTTATACCTCCAGAACCTTCTCTTACATTCTCTACATTTGAGGTCCATGCATTACGCCTCTACCAACCAACTAATCTTCGAGTTGCTGTAATTTACCGTCCACCTGGCATTTCCTCCAAATTCCTTGACAACTTTGCTTCCTGGCTACCTCACTTCCTCTCTTCTGACATTCCCTCCATTATTCTAGGTGATTTCAACATCCCTATCGATAACCCCACAAAATCACCTGCCTCTAAACTCCTTAACCTCACCTCTTCACTTGGTCTCTCCCAGTGGACCACCTCACCCTCCCATGTGAACGGGAGCTCACTGGATCTGGTTTTCACTCACCGCTGTGATATTTCTGATTTCTCCAATTCCCCTTTTCCCCTCTCTGACCACCATTTGCTCTCTTTCAACTTATCTATCTCTGCTTCCCCATCTCTCCCTCCTAAGGCTACCATCACGAAGCGTAACATTGAGGCTATTGACACCTCATCCCTGTCCTCCCTGTTTGACTCCCTTCTCTCTCCTCTTCTCTCTCTCACATGCCTTGAACAAGCCACATCCCTATACAATGCATCTCTTACTTCTGCCCTTGACTCTGTTGCTCCGCCAACCACTATTCACCCTCGCAGATCAACACCTCAACCCTGGCACACCAAATGCACCAGATACCTACAAAAATGCTCACGTACTGCCGAGCGACAGTGGAGGAAATCACGCTCTAAAGCAGACTTCCTCCATTTCAAATTCATGCTCTCATCCTTCAGTACTGCCCTTTCCCTTGCTAAACAATCATACTTCAAAATCCTCATTTCTACACAGTCTTCCAACCCCCGGCGCCTCTTTGCCACTGTTAACTCCCTCCTCTGCCCACCACCACCTCCTCTCCCTTCCTCATTGTCTGCTCTTGACTTTGCCACTTATTTCACATCCAAGATTGACTCCATACGTCAGGATATCACTTCCCACCAGACCAGCAACCAGCCACCACCCATCCCTTGCCACCCCTCCCCTTCCCTCTTACCAACTCTGACATCTTTCTCCCATGTATCTGGCGAGGAAGTCATGGCCCTCATCCGTTCCTCCCCCCCCACAACCTCCCCGCTCGACCCTATCCCCTCCCACCTCCTCCGTTACCTCTTCCCTTCTGCCTGTTCCCATCTTGCCCACCTTCTCAATCTCTCCCTTTCATCAGGCACTGTCCCCTCTGCCTTCAAGCATGCTCTTGTCTCCCCTATTCTTAAAAAACCTACCCTTGATCCTAACACTCTCTCCAACTATCGACCCATCTCTCTCCTCCCCTTTGCCTCCAAACTTCTTGAGCGTATTGTCTATAATCGCCTCACTGCCTTTCTTTCCTCTCACTCACTGCTTGACCCATTCCAGTCTGGTTTCCGTTCTCTCCACTCCACTGAAACTGCCCTCACAAAAGTCTGCAATGACCTCCATGCAGCCAAATCTAAGGGCCACTACTCTCTGCTTATTCTTCTTGACCTCTCTGCTGCTTTTGACACTGTGGACCATCCTCTCCTTCTGCAAATCCTTCACTCTCTTGGTCTGCGTGATACTGCCCTCTCCTGGCTGTCCTCCTACCTCTCTGATCGTTCCTTCTCTGTCTCCTCTCATGATGCTACCTCCCCCCCACTTCCACTAACTGTTGGTGTCCCCCAAGGCTCTGTTCTTGGTCCTCTCCTTTTCTCTCTCTATACGTCCTCTTTAGGTGAACTCATTAGTTCTTTTAACTTCCAATATCACCTCTATGCTGATGACACTCAAATCTACCTCTCCTCCCCTGATCTCTCCACGGCTCTCCTCACTCGTACCTCAAACTGTCTTTCTGCTATCTCTTCCTGGATGTCTCAGCGCTTTCTTAAACTCAACATGTCTAAGACTGAGCTGATCATCTTCCCACCCTCCCGCACAGCCTCACCTCCCACAATCTCATTATCCATTGATGGCGCAACTATCTCCCCTAGCCCCCAAGTACGCTGTCTTGGCGTAATCCTTGACTCCTCCCTCTCCTTCAAACCACACATTCAGCACCTCTCACAAACCTGTCATTTTCATCTCAAAAACATTTCTAGAATCAGACCTTTTCTCACACAGGATGCCACTAAGATCATTATTCACTCACTGATTATTTCCAGACTGGACTACTGTAATCTCCTCTTAACTGGCCTCCCTGACAATCACCTCTCTCCACTCCAATCTATCCTCAATGCTGCTGCCCGGCTCATCTTCCTCACCAAACGCACTACGTCTACCTCCCCCCTCCTACAGGCCCTCCACTGGCTTCCCTTCCCTTTCAGAATCCAATTCAAACTTCTCACACTCACTTACAAAGCACTCACCCACTCCTCTCCCATCTACATCTCTGACCTTATCTCCCTTTACTCTCCCACCCGTCCTCTTCGCTCTGCTAATGCACGCCGTCTCTCCTGTCTTCTGATTACTTCCTCCCACTCCTATCTCCAAGATTTTTCACGTGCTGCTCCATTTCTCTGGAATTCTTTACCTCTCCCCCTCAGACTCTCCACCTCTCTACAAAACTTCAAACGGGCTCTTAAGACCCATTTCTTTACCAAACGTAGCCAAATCTCAACATAACCCTCTGTTCCACGCTCTCTATGTACCCCATCTGTGTCATCCCTGTCTGTCTACCCCTCCCCTTAGAATGTAAGCTCTCACGAGTAGGGCCCTCTTCCCTCATGTGCTTATACTTTTCTTACTTTAATAATCCTCAACCGCCCAGATCCCACAGTTTTTTGACCACCTGGAACTTATCTCTATGTTTACTGGTGTAGTTATGCTTAGCTGCCCTGTACTTGTCCTATATTGTATTCAACTGTAAGTCACTGTTTTCCTATTTTTTATGTGCATTTGTACTCTGTAATCGGGCGCTGCGGAACCCTTGTGGCGCCATATAAATAAAGGATAATAATAATAATAATAATAAATACACGTGAGCAGTAGAGAAAGCCACCGCTAGGACCACTCTCCGGGAGAGAGCAGACATCAGGCACACCTTGCTGTCCCCCCGCGCCTGAGAACAGGTTAATACATCACAGATGAAACGGCCGGAGAACATTTCTGTCAAATCTTTTATAAACCCAGTGGATTTGGCGGCCGGCTCTGCTGTTCCCCCAATGTCACGTTCTCCTTTGGTCTTCTTTCACCCCTGTATGAAACAGCAAGTCTGAGCGATCCATCACCGCAGCCTGACTCTACAGGGAGAGGCCTGACTAAGTAGCAGTGGCTACGGGAGAGGTACCCAGCAGGCCCATAAATCAGGGAATTGCCTCCTTAACCTTCCTAATTAACCTCTCCCTCTGACGGTAAGAGGTGTGACACGCCGCTGCAATGGATTAGGCCTCCAGGAATTTATGAGGTTCAGGAAGAAGGAGAGAGGCGTGTAGGCCTGGTGCTATAGGCTCAGAGATTCGGCTCCGAACACTATGGGCCGAATTTACAGACGCACACAAAGCGCAAGTTCACTCAGATTATGCGCTACTGTGCGGGCAGACACTGATAGTGAGCATCAGTGCATGGTCATACGCATGGATGTACACCGGCGAGGGCGTGTAGCGGAATTTGCAAAGACATAGCCACGCCCATATCTACATCCGCCTCTGAGTCATCCTCAGGCCCGTCACTAGGTGTGTGCGGAGGGGGCACCGCACATAGCGCTGCAGGGTAGGGGGCGATGTTGGCGGCATTTGGCAATTATCTGTTTTAATTACTTTCACTTGCAGCTTCCCGCCTTTTAGAAGCCCAGCATCTCCTGACCGTCCCTGTCTCCTACCCTGACCCCTTCTGTCGCTAATACCTATACAACATTCATCAACTCAGCTTGACATTTCTTTGTTATTCAGTCACACTGTCCTTTATTACGTTTCATTATGCTGACATACCCGGGATTCTAACCCATTGCCTTCCGCATTGCAGTCAGACACTCTATTCATTGCGCTATCTGCCCTTACATAGAAGGTAGATCATTCTAAGCTAGAGAATTCTATTTGAAGCTTACTTCTATGTAGTGTGCATCCACACAGCCAATCTCTTGCAGCCACACACTACATAGATCTGCTCAGCTACAATGATGATTATTTTTTTTTACAAAGTATCAGTAGCTTCATATAGTGTTCATAGTTGTTATACAGCATCAAATAGCTCAATGAGCAGGGTGTGTGATTAGAATGCAGCAGGTTATAGGTGTGAATCCTGGGTATGGCAGTATATTAAAATGTGTTACTTAATACAGGGTATTGTAACTGAATAACACAGAGCTCTCAAGTTAATTTCATGACTGTGGTATAAAGAGGATTTGTGTCCAAATGTATTTTCTTCCAGTGGTCTATAAATGTGTATTATTAACAGTATATATATATATATATATATATATATATATATATATATATATATATTTATATAATGTGGGAAGGGGTATCATGGCATGGGCTTTCTGTGAGATCAGTCTTGTCATGCCCCTTCCCCAGGAGGCATGCGCCTTATGTCCCCATTGGAAAAGTGGGGGGAGGGCACCAATTCTCTCTCTGGCATAGGGCACCAAAGAGTCTATTTCCGGCTCTGGTCATCCCTGTACGCTGTTACTCTGCAGCAGAAGGGAACTGTCCATCATTTGGTCGCACGTCTCACCGTCCCTCTTCTGATCCAAGTTGTCCCTCTTCATACAGCTTACTTACTGACATTCATGATGTCGCCTCTCGGAACACTCCGGGACCAGCTCATCCAACACATGATACAGGTCAGGCTGGACATTATAGGAGGGAGCAATGGTGCCCACAGAGGAACTGTGCCCCCAGTATTATCTAGCAGCCATGTTCTCCACCAGCTGGAGGCCAATACTAGCGCCTTATAAATAAAATGTAATAATAATAATAATAGCGTCAGTCCTGGCCAGAAGTCCCATCATGGACTTACACCAGACACTGGGGGATGCGTTTAATTTGACGTCGGAATCCCAACAGCCGACAATGCCGCCAGCAGGAATCCCGGCGCACCAGTACTATTCCCACATGGGGACTCTTAGCGCTCGCGCCGCTGCCGGCATTCTGGTGGGCGGGATGCCGCTGTGGGGATATTGACAGCCGATATCCCGGCCGCTGGTAAATCATACTGAATCCGACATTGGTACTGGCCCATGTACTTCAGAAAGATAAGGCCTGTAGAACTGACTTGCGGGTCTTCTTGCCTTATGACAGCCGCCTTTCCCTTAAAGCTAGTCACGCTTACCGGTACTTGGATGCTCTCAGGACTTACACTACTAGCAGTAGTACAAGCTCCACCTCTAATGACCAGGACCAACTACCGATGGAACTCAGGAGTACAAGATGCACAGGAACTGCAGAGATGCTGGGCTAAACCCAGAGAGCAGGATTCACAGGAACTGCAGAGATGCCAGGCTAAACCCAGAGAGCAGGATTCACAGGAACTGCAGAGATGCCGGCCTAAACCCAGAGAGCAGGATTCACAGGAACTGCAGAGATGCCGGGCTAAATCCAGAGAGCGGGATTCACAGGAACTGCAGAGATGCCGGGCTAAACCCAGAGAGCAAGATTCACAGGAACTGCAGAGATGCCGGGCTAAATCCAGAGAGCGGGATTCACAGGAACTGCAGAGATGCCGGGCTAAACCCAGAGGGCAGGATTCACAGGAACTGCAGAGAGGCCAGGCTAAACCCAGAGGGCAGGATTCACAGGAACTGCAGAGATGCCGGGCTAAACCCAGAGAGCAGGATTCACAGGAACTGCAGAGATGCCGGGCTAAACTCAGAGAGCAGGATTCACAGGAACTGCAGAGATGCCGGGCTAAACCCAGAGAGCAGGATTCACAAGAACTGCAGAGATGCCGGGCTAAACCCAGAGAGCAGGATTCACAGGGACTGCAGAGATGCCGGGCTAAACCCAGAGAGCAGGATTCACAAGAACTGCAGAGATGCCGGCCTAAACCCAGAGAGCAGGATTCACAGGAACTGCAGAGATGCCGGCCTAAACCCAGAGAGCAGGATTCACAGGAACTGCAGAGATGCCAGGCTAAATCCAGAGAGCGGGATTCACAGGAACTGCAGAGATGCCGGGCTAAACCCAGAGAGCAGGATTCACAAGAACTGCAGAGATGCCGGGCTAAACCCAGAGAGCAGGATTCACAGGAACTGCAGAGTTGCTGGGCTAAACCCAGAGAGCAGGATGCACAGGAACTGCAGAGTTGCTGGGCTAAACCCAGAGAGCAGGATGCACAGGAACTCCAGTGTTTGGCCTGGTTCACAGACTGATAGTGGTTTGCAGATGAACAGATGTATCAGAATGTATCATGGCTGAGCGGCCAGGAGTAGAGAGAGGTCCAGGAGAAGATGACACTGCTGTGCAGATTACAGACCTTTCTGTTTGGCGGGGTTTGTAGACTGGGAATAATACATACTTACCGACTTCTGGGCTGCTCTCTCCGGGAGAGAGCAGCCCGTCGGCTCAGCAGGGGGGGCAGGCAGTCAGGTGACGCGCGAGGGGGCGGAACGGAGGCGGAACGGGGCGGGCCGGAGGTGGAACGGGGCGTGGCTTCTGGATTGCGTCATTTAAGCCACGCCCCCACTGTGTAATGCCGCTATTACCGGCATTATACAGCAGGGGGCGTGGTTACGATGACGCGATTCAACAAGAATCGCGTCATCGCCTGCCCGGACCGCCCACTTTACTCGTTAAGTGGGCGGAGGGCAGGGGGTGACCCTCGTAAATCGGGAGACTTGCCTGCTCTTCCGGGGGGCCGGGAGGGTCACCCGTTTTTCGGGAGCCTCCCGGCCATTCCGGGAGGGTAGGCAAGTATGGAATAATAGCGGATTGTCTGAGTGTCAGAAACACTTATTGACAGGCCAGGTATGCAGATATCCTGTAGATGGTATTGCTGCGGTGCAGGTTTCAGACCTCACTACTTGAGTAGGTTTGCAGCATGGGAATGACTTGCAGATACACAAGTATGATAGGCAGGGGCGGAACTCTGGGAGGCAGTGGAGTCAGCTGCCGCCGGGCTCCTGACCTCAAGGGGGCAGATCTCCTCCATTGTCTCCAGCTGCCTGACCCTGAAGATCGTTCGCTGCGAGGAGCTTTCGTGTCAGTGACACGGAAGCAGCCTCCTAGTATATATAGAGTATATACAGAGAGCTGGCTGTGGCTACAGCTAGGGGGAGCTCCAGAACGCAGCTCCTGCCAGGCCCTTCCAGAGGAGCTGGCCGAGTGATGCTCCCTGTTCTTCCGTTGGGCTGATAGCAGCAGGTAGGCACTGGCTGCACTGTGGGGGGGTGTGTAGTTGGAAAGGGGAGGGGTGCTGGGGGGCCTTTAATAAATGTTGGCAGCACTGTGTTTTATGTGTGCATGTGTGGAAATGTGCCCTGTACTACAGGGCACATCGTTGCAGCGGCGGGTGTCCGGTGCAGGGACCAGATATTTCCCTGCACCGGACTGTCGGCGGCGACGGGCAGCGGCGCGGCAGCGTTTCAAACTTGGCGCCACTTGGGCCGCCAATGAGAAGCGCCGCCAGCGTCTTTCAAACCCGTCGCCGTCCGCGAGCCAATCGCGGCTCGCGGGGCACCAGCCAATCAGAAGTGGGCGCGGCGAGCCAATCGGCGCTCGCTGCGTCACAGGCCCCGCCCCCGGCGTCTGACGTCAGACGCCGGGCGGGAGCCGAAGACAGAAGAAGCCGCGCCGAAGAGCGGCGAAGTTAGGAGTGGCGCAAGGAGGAGGAAGACGTCGCGGAAGAAGCTCCGATGGCCGCGGAAGAGGCCAGAAGACTCCAGGCTCCGGAAAGAAGATGTCCAGTGGCGGCTGGACACGGAGAAGAGACGGCGGCGCCGCTGGCCAGGACGGGCCAGCGGCAGAAGAGCTAATCCAGGCCGAGAAGTGCTGCAGCGGTGGGAAGCAATTGAGCTGTGCAGTTCCCCACTGCAGCCTTCTCCACCGCAGGTAGGCCCTTCTAAGGTGCCCCCCCCCTCTCCTCCCTAGACCACCGGGTGTTCGGGCATTAGGCCCGTGGGCACAGTCAGGCCCTTCCGGCCTGTGGGCATTTAGTCGGGCCCTCCTGGCCCGTAGGGGCATTTAGTCGGGCCTCCTGGCCCGTGGGGGCATTTAGTCTGGCCCTCCTGGCCCGTGGGGGCATTTAGTCGGGCCCTCCTGGCCCGTGGGGGCATTTAGTCGGGCCCTCCTGGCCACGTGTAGTCGGGCCCCCCCCCCCCCCCCCCCCCGGCCCGTGGCCCTGATAGGCAGGCACTAGGCCTGAGGGTGCAGTTTGGGCACTAGGCCCATAGGAATAGTCAGGCCACAGGCCTGTGGTACCAGATAGGCGGTCATTAGGCCCGAGGGGCAATTCAGGCAATAGGCCTGTGGGACATTAGAGGGCATTAGGCCCTAGTTTAGTTGGCGGCCGTTAGGTGTACATAAGGTGACTCTGGGTATTAGGCCCAGGTCACCCAACGGGTGGCAAGTTAGGCAGGCGCCTCCGGCCTGTGTGCAGTTAGGGGGCGTTAGGCCCAGTAGATAAGTGGGCCCCCTAAGGTGAATAAAGATGGTGCTGGGCACTAGGCCCGGGCCATCCCAAGGAGTATAGGTAGGCAGGCTCGCTGGGCCTGAGCCCCACCTAAGAGAGGGTATAGAGAGGTGGGAAGGCTGTGCGGCGTCCACCCCCCTGAGTGCAGGTAGGGATATAAAAGAACAGCACCGTTTGATTTTGTACTCTGATGATGTTAAGTGTGTTGTTAGTACCGTGCAGGGCAAAGTGTTGTTTAGAGTTTGTGCATAGTTTATGTTGCACCACCCACACTTGAGCCAGTTTGAGGGCTTTGTTTATGTAGTTAGTGTAGCGGATGCACACTAGGTTAGAGTGAGGCCCTGCACGGCTGTTTCTCTCTTTGCCTCCTTACAGGGACCTGTAAGTGGAGAAGATCGGAGTACAAGACGTAGGACGGTGAGTAACATCTTTTTGTGTGTTCCTTCTGTGTTTGTCCCTATCTGTCTCCCTTCCTTCAGGGCGAACGGTGAGCCTGGCACACCGGTGCAAGGTAGAATTTCCACCTGGTGCGAGAGTGCCAATAGGTGAAATTCGGGCTCTGAGGCGTACGCCTGGGATGACCCTCACCTAGCCCGAAAGCGTTATATTTCTCGGTTCTGGAGGGCGTTTCGGTCCACAGTCAGGAGGACGGCACTCAGCAATCTCCTTCCTCCTAGGTCATCGAGTCCGGGTCCGACTGAAGAATTCCAGGTCCGTTGAAGGTTCCGGTACCTGAAGGTGAGAGAGTGCGGCGCCTAGTAAGTGGTGAACCTACACCTGCACGGCAGCAGGCACTACACGCACCGCCACCACCCTCTTACACATGTTTAAGTGAGGTGTGTGTGTGTGTGTGTGTGTGTGAGTGACGGAAGCATGTGTTTGTTTTTGTTCGTGTGTGTGTTTTTAAGTGAAAGAGGCGTGTGTGCATGTAAGGGAGACGTGTGTGTGTGTGGGTGTATGTGTGAGAGAGGCATATGTGTGTTTAAGTGAAAGAGGCATTTGTGTGTGTGTGTGTGTGTGTGTGTGTAAGTGAAAGAGGAATGTTTACGTGAAGGAAGCGTGTGTGTGTGTGTGTGTGTGTTTGTGAGTTTAAATGAAGGAGGGGTGTGTGTGTGTGTGAGTTTAAGTGAAGGAAGCATGTGTAAGTGAGAAGCGTGTGTGAGAGGAGTGTGTGTAAATGAGAGGCGTGTGTGTAAGTGAGGAGTGTGTGTGTGTGTTTAAGCGAAGGAGGTGTGTGTGTTTAAGCTAAGGAGGCGTGTGTAAGTAAGAGGCGTGAGTGTTAGTGAGAGGCGTGTGTGTGTTTAAGTGAAAGTGGCATTTGTGTGTTTTTATATATATATATATATATATATATATACTGTACATCGGCACACCACTGCGCCAAAGCATCTACATTGTGACACGCTGGCGGGTGAGGGAGTACTGTAGGTGTGCTATAAAGGTATGCTGGTGTCTATTTTATTGTGATGACTGACTTGGAGTGCGTCCACTTTGTATGTGTATTTATATTACTATTGGGAAAGGCACCTGAGCACGCTGCTACTGTCCAACATGAGTGCCGTATAGCTACATACTGTATGTCGGGTGTGTGTATACAGTATGTAGGGGGGGGGGCACCAACATTTATCATGCCTCCGGGCGACTGGGGCGAACTTACGCCACTGATGATAGGAACTCTTACTAACGGGCCAGGTGAGCAGATATCCTGTGAGTAGACGGGAGACAGAGAGTACTTGAAATACAGAACAGAGGGAAAAGAGCTCCCGCTGCGACTGAGAACTATAACCGGCAGGGAGTACTGGAGCTTACCTAACAGGGAGAGAACCAATGCAAACCAGCTTCCTTGATTGCAGTCTCAATTGTAGGCGACAGCCCTGTTACTGACATGTATAGATGACAAGTGCCCAGTTACTGATGTGTGTAGGTGACATGTGCCCCGTTACTGACATGTGTAAATGACACACGCCCTGTTACTGACGCATTGCACCCGGCGTACAGGAAAATGGGGGTGTTGCCCCCATTTTCTGGGAGTGGTGAGGCCAAGCATTGCGTAGTGTACGCAGTTTCCTTGGCCTCGCAAGCTCACTCAGCCAGTTCTCGCAGATGAACATTGTGACTGACATGTCATTTCAGGTGCAATCGCATCGCAAATGCAGAGACTAGATGGTATGGAGGCAGGAGGTGGTGTGCAGGGAGTAGGTGGTATGGAGACAGGAGGTGGTATGCAGGGGGGAGGTGGTATGGAGGCAGGAGGTGGTGTGCAGGGGGAGGTGGTATGGAGGCAGGAGGTGGTGTGCAGGGGGGAGGTGGTATGGAGGCAGGAGGTGGTGTACAGGGGGGAGGTGGTATGGAGGCAGGAGGTGGTGTGCAGGGGGAGGTGGTATGGAGGCAGGAGGTGGTGTGCAGGGGGGAGGTGGTATGGAGGCAGGAGGTGGTGTACAGGGGGTAGGTGGTATGGAGGCAGGAGGTGGTATGCAGGCAGGAGAGGAGGTGGTGTGCAGGGGGGAGGTGGTATGGAGGCAGGTGGTGGTATGGAGGCAGGAGGTGGTATGCACCTCCTCCTGCATTTGCATTGCTAAGGATTAGCTCCCATAGCTCCCAATGATTTGGCCTAATTGGACCATTAGGAATAACGGTATTGAGACCCGGATATCAGGACAGTTGGGAAGAGTGGGCATCATCTATTCTACAGTGGTGATACATTGGAATATAAGTCCCATGGATCTAGTCTCTGTCAGCCGGATGGAAGCAGAGCATTAAATAGAGGACTTTCTACTGATCCGTTACACATGTAACCTGTAAGTCGCCCTCAGCTGATGCCGCCATTCCTCCATGGCGTGATAACGGGTGATGTACTGTACATGTAAATGTATCTGATAAATGCTAATTAATATGAGCTGCAATAATAAAATAACTCATAGTTATAATAATCCGGCGTCTTACTGTCATTTCTCAACACAGTTGTGGGGGGAAAAAACCAACTATATTGGTTTTAAAAAAATGTGCCCCCATTGTTTTATAATAATTAATTTTTCACTATTGCTTCTTGTTTTTTTTAGACATTGTAAAATACCGTATGTATCATTGAGCAAGGAAAGAGATAATAATGAAAGAAAACAAATTTATGTTCCGAAAGTATATATTATTTTGTATTGGTAATTAAAGAAACAATATGCCCATTAGCCGGCCAGTCCTCCACATGTGATCCCGCCATCCGTTTGACCAAATAATACATTTATCCCTCTTTTCATCATTTTTGTGCTAGTTTATGGGGAAGGCAAATTAAGTCCACATGCAGAAAACAGGGGAGAGGAATGTCTGGACGGAGCCGGGGTTGTAGAGAATAGGCGCAGTCTGTGTGGCGTGTTCACTGCAGTTCTCAGGGTTTTTATTCTGTACATGAAATCTAAATTAAACTTTTAAAGGAACATTCATGTGACGGGATGAAAATATCCGTCTTTTCCCAAGAAAACTTTTCCTGCAGATTTATACTAATGAAGAATTATAAAAAATCCTGGTAATAGGAAAAACATCCGGAAATCTACATAGCGGATACTAATAGTACTTACCACAAACGGCTCTATAGTGTGAATGGCGCTATCCGCAATAATATCCGCAGGTTCTGTGTACATAGATGAAAGCGCTATTGTGCATGCATCAAGTGTAACAGCCATTAAAAGCTCATTAAACCCGTTTGGAAGCGCCAATTAGTGCTCCCGTGAGCTGAGTTTTTAATGAAACTCCGGAATTTCTGTCTGAATTTCTATCCTTCCGTCATTTACAATTTAGCTGATTACTATTTAAATATTTGAGATGTATATATATATATATATATATATATATATATATATATATATATATAGATGGAAGATGCTGGCGGCACTCATAGGACTTAATAAATGCAGTAATGAGTAAAGGCTAGCACGCCTATGTAGATCAAAGTTTCAGTTTTATTATAAAAACTTTCGTCAGGATACATAACAAAGGGAAACACATACCTTTATAGAAAAAGACCTCACAGTGTTAACTCGTGGTTCCAGAGCCGCGGTCGACGGCGGGTGACGTCACATGCAATGCGACGGGTGCCCGGTCTGCACCACCTGACCGCCAGCCGTTGCCTGGAGACTGGTATAAACAAAATGTGTAAAGAAAAAACCCAAACATACAAACTATGATCAAAAGAAAGTACTTGTAAATCAAACTATATCAAAGTTAAATTGCAAAAAATCCAGGACATTCCACATATGAACACTTATACCTATGAACTAATTAGTAAGCTTAGGTATGAAAATACGTGGAGAGCAAAAAAAGGGATCCTGAAGCGCTATGCAGGCATACGGACTGTACTACAAGCAAATGGACAATTTACTTATTCAAGTCACATAAAGGAACAATCAAAAACCGTCTGGTGACATGAAATGGCGCTACCTATACCCGAGACGCCTTTTGCAGCGTCCATTTACCAATAATACATGTGGACTGGATTTGATCTCATTTGCTGTTTTTTTGATTGTTCGTTTATATGACTTGAATAAGTAAATTGTCCATTTGCTTGTAGTACAGTCCGTATGCCTGCATAGTGTTAGGTTCCTGGTGCTCAGAACAAGGGAGATGTTATGAAGCGAGTCCAGAGCACCAGGACGTAATGCTGGGAAAGGGGAATGGAAAGGGAATAGCCCCTGGCGCCCTATCTCCGTTGTCTCGCCCGTGCTGTCAGTACACTCTTGCGAGACTATGGTTGCTTGAGCCCATGGCAGCCGCGTTTGAAGGGCGGATTACGTCTGCCCAACTTCGATGCCCCCTCAGGTCTTAATGAGAGACAAAGAGTGAACCGAGACAGGGTGATAACAAGGGGCCCTCTGACTAAACAACAAGGCCAGGGGCTACTAACAAACCTAAAACCAAAGTATGTGCGGCTTGCCGCCAAAGGAAAAGAACAACAAAGGAAATGCTGACCACACGCCGACACAATACTTTTGTGTACCGGCGGTGACAGCATAAGCAGAACCCTCTGCAAAACACCAGTGACAGAAATAATAAGGGAATACAGCGGCCTAGGCCGACGGACGCGGTAGTGCCGCTACTCACGGAACCGGTACGAATACTGGCAAACGGACAGGAACTCCCAATGCTGCTGACACAGACTCTCAGAACTGGAGGACAGGCAGAATCCCAAACGGCAGACCGGTGGACACCAAGAAGCCAGAAACTTGCACAGGCAAAGGTACTGGACCTCAGGACAGGAACGCCTCACGGCAGGACACGGGATCAGACATAGGAATCGACACAGGGACTGACACAGGAATCGATACAGGAAGCTCAGGAACTAGCAGGAACCAAGCTCAGAACTCAAGCAGACTGAAAACCCAGAAATATCACCAGCATCTGTGAATTGCAAACAGCCAGCATATAACAGAGAGGCCTAATTAATAATCCCATGCAGCTGCCTTGTTGCATGATTCCAAACTGACCAGATGCAATTAGCAGCCAGGTGAGGCTGAACACAAGGGAACAAGCTGCAATTACACAGACTCACCAGCGGCAGCAGACAAGAGTATTCTAAAACAGAGCAACAGGAAATCCTGGAATGCAAGACAACTTTATAAACATAAAATAGGAATGAACCACTACCTGTGGTTCATAACAGTATCCCCTCCTTAAGGGTGAGCTCCGAGCACCCCATGACACCCACGGGGAACATAAACAGAAGTATAACATGAAATACAGAACAAAACTGCAAAACAGGAGTGAGCCACAGCCGTGGCTCATAACATTACCCCCCCCTTGAGGAGGGGTCAAAAGACCCCAAAATTCAGACTATCCAGAACAAGGGATACAAAAAAAAAACCTGACACACTGGTCTAACAGACAAGAAAACAAAAAAAACAAGTTGTAGCAACAACTTGTAACAGTGCCCTCCCCTTGATGGTGGCCACTGGACACAAGACAAGGAAAAAAAAAATCTTTTTTTTTTTTTTTATCAAGGCAAGAGTCAAAAATTATTTCTTTTTCTTCTTCTTCTTTTTACAAAGCTCTTTAGGTCTGACCAAGGTAATTCCCCAAACATTGTCTGAACTGATGGTACCACCCAGCAAGGCTGCGTTCAAATCAGAGACAGGTCTCTTACCCTTGGGAGCTGAACTTTCTGGTAAAGTACTATTATTAGAAGAAGAAGTCAAAAAACACATCCTGCAGTCAAAACAACGGGCTGGGACTCTTGTGCCGAGTTTACAGTATTTGGTGGACTCTCAGCAGACAAGACGGGTGACTTAGAGGAACCTGAACCAATTTCTTTGGAACCGTATCTTTTAACAATTGCATCACAGAATGCTAGGGGATCCTGAAGAATGGGATCTTCAGCTTTCATTAGGCTGGTCGCCCACTCAGAAGGCTCTTCTCTAAAAGAATAAATCAGATAGAGCCCAAGGTTTTCTGAAGTGATGCCCAGAAATGGTCTAGACAACATAATAGTGTAATAGTGTTTGAAAAGCGCCAGAAATTGGGCGAAGTCCCCATCAAAGGTTATGGATGTTGAGATATCAGAGTCAGGATCTGTTTCCTTCTCATCTGACTGACTGGAGTGCTTTGCTAGGACCTGGTCACTATTGACCTTACTCGAGGCTGAGACTCTCTGAACCCCACCCGGGGCTGAGACTTTCTGAACCCCACCCGGGGCAGTGACTTTCTGAACCCCACCCGGGGCAGTGACTTTCTGAACCCCACCCGGGGCAGTGACTTTCTGAACCCCACCCGGGGCAGTGACTTTCTGAACCCCACCCGGGGCAGTGACTTCTGGGAACCCCACCCGGGGCAGTGACTTCCGGGAACCCCACCCGGGGCAGTGACTTCCGGGAACCCCACCCGGGGCAGTGACTTCCGGGAACCCCACCCGGGGCAGTGACTTCCGGGAACCCCACCCGGGGCAGTGGCCTCCGGGAACCCCACCCGGGGCAGTGGCCTCCGGGAACCCCGCTGGGGCAGTGGCCTCCGGGAACCCCGCTGGGGCAGTGGCCTCCGAGAACCCCGCTGGGGCAGTGGCCTCCGAGAACCCCGCTGGGGCAGTGGCCTCCGAGAACCCCGCTGGGGCAGTGGCCTCCGAGAACCCCGCTGGGGCAGTGGCCTCCGGGAACCCTGCTGGGGCCAGCACCTCGGATTCTTTTACTGGGACCGGGCCGTTGGCCTCCCTGACTGGGATCGGGCCATCGGCCTCCCTCTCTGAGTCGATAATTATCGAAAGTTCTCCCGGGACTATGACTTCTGGGACTTTTGCTGAAGCAATAACGTTCAGATCCTCCACTAATGCTATGCTTCTTAAGTTCTTTCCTGGGGAAGCGACTTCTAGACCCTTCTTTGGGGCTGCGTCTCTCGAGACCCCACTTGGGGATATTACTTCAAAGATCCCTTCTGGGGTTTTGCTTCTCGAGTTCCCCTCAAGAACTATGGTTTTAGAGACCCTTTCTAGGGTTGCGCTTTTCAAGTCCCTACCTGGGGTAACAGCTTCTGAGACCCCTTCCGGTATGGACACCTGAACTATAATATTTGATGTCCCTCTATAAGCTAGGGCATCGGGTACCGCTCCAGCACTCTGGGCTACGGGCACCGCTCCAGGACCCTGGGCTACGGGCACCACTCCAGGACCCTGGGCTACGGGCACCACTCCAGGACCCTGGGCTACAGGCACCACTCCAGGACCCTGGGCTACAGGCACCACTCCAGGACC
Source organism: Pseudophryne corroboree (assembly GCF_028390025.1). NCBI lineage: Eukaryota > Metazoa > Chordata > Amphibia > Anura > Myobatrachidae > Pseudophryne > Pseudophryne corroboree. Next base: position 2,624,605 of record NC_086454.1, read on the forward strand.
CTGGGCTACGGGCACCACTCCAGGACCCTGGGCATCGGGCACCACTCCAGGACCCTGGGCATCGAGCACCACTCCAGGAACCTGGGCATCAGGCACCACTCCAGGAACCTGGGCATCAGGCACCACTCCAGGGACTTGCAACTCCGCTTCCACAGGAACCTCAAGAGAGGAGAGAAACATTCTCTTTTGATTCCTGAATCTATAATGGGGCTCCCTTGCCCAAGGACCCCAATTATAGGACAGAGAGCTTTTTTGTGTGGGTTGTGTGACAAGTACCTCTGCCACAGTAGAGACAGGAGTAGGTCTTGTATCATGACTCAACTTGGCCAGAGGGCAAGACTCGTCACCACACTTTGGCTTGCGCAACTCACAGGTCTGCAGATAATGGCCTAAACCCCCACAATATAGGCATAAGTTTAAGTTTCTGCGACGCAGACGCTCCTCTTCTGAGAGCCTGGGCCGCAGAAAACTTTTAAACCTTTTCTCTTCAATTAAACCAGAGGATTCTCTTGTCACCATACTGTGAACAAGAGTCTCTTTAGAGATAGATGTACTCTCAACGACTTCTGGCAAGATGAGCAAGATTTTAGTCAGTAGGTTTTGCAGTTGCTTTAGGGATTGCTGCAAAACTTCTAGTCGCTCTGGTCTCAAAGCACTGAATACAGAGTTCAGGGCTGCGAGAGATGCCTGCAGGGCTTGCATAGTAGACATAGGAGGATTTAAAACTAGACAAGACAAGACAAGGCAAGACAAGACAAGGCAAGACTAAATTTTGCTAAACAAAACAAGACTTTTTTTTTTTTTAAACACCGGACTGGATTCTAAACACCGGACTGGATTCTAAACACCGGACTGGATTCTAAACACCGGACTGGATTCTAGACTAGACACTGGATTGGGCCAAAAAAGAAAAAAAAGTTTTATTTCTTTTTTGTGGTAGGGCTGGTGATAATGTTAGGTTCCTGGTGCTCAGAACAAGGGAGATGTTATGAAGCGAGTCCAGAGCACCAGGACGTAATGCTGGGAAAGGGGAATGGAAAAGGAATAGCCCCTGGCGCCCTATCTCCGTTGTCTCGCCCGTGCTGTCAGTACACTCTTGCGAGACTATGGTTGCTTGAGCCCATGGCAGCCGCGTTTGAAGGGCGGATTACGTCTGCCCAACTTCGATGCCCCCTCAGGTCTTAATGAGAGACAAAGAGTGAACCGAGACAGGGTGATAACAAGGGGCCCTCTGACTAAACAACAAGGCCAGGGGCTACTAACAAACCTAAAACCAAAGTATGTGCGGCTTGCCGCCAAAGGAAAAGAACAACAAAGGAAATGCTGACCACACGCCGACACAATACTTTTGTGTACCGGCGGTGACAGCATAAGCAGAACCCTCTGCAAAACACCAGTGACAGAAATAATAAGGGAATATAGCGGCCTAGGCCGACGGACGCGGTAGTGCCGCTACTCACGGAACCGGTACGAATACTGGCAAACGGACAGGAACTCCCAATGCTGCTGACACAGACTCTCAGAACTGGAGGACAGGCAGAATCCCAAACGGCAGACCGGTGGACACCAAGAAGCCAGAAACTTGCACAGGCAAAGGTACTGGACCTCAGGACAGGAACGCCTCACGGCAGGACACGGGATCAGACATAGGAATCGACACAGGGACTGACACAGGAATCGATACAGGAAGCTCAGGAACTAGCAGGAACCAAGCTCAGAACTCAAGCAGACTGAAAACCCAGAAATATCACCAGCATCTGTGAATTGCAAACAGCCAGCATATAACAGAGAGGCCTAATTAATAATCCCATGCAGCTGCCTTGTTGCATGATTCCAAACTGACCAGATGCAATTAGCAGCCAGGTGAGGCTGAACACAAGGGAACAAGCTGCAATTACACAGACTCACCAGCGGCAGCAGACAAGAGTATTCTAAAACAGAGCAACAGGAAATCCTGGCATGCAAGACAACTTTATAAACATAAAATAGGAATGAACCACTACCTGTGGTTCATAACAGTATCCCCTCCTTAAGGGTGAGCTCCGAGCACCCCATGACACCCACGGGGAACATAAACAGAAGTATAACATGAAATACAGAACAAAACTGCAAAATAGGAATGAGCCACAGCCGTGGCTCATAACACATAGCGCTTCAGGATCCCTTTTTTTGCTCTCCACGTATTTTCATACCTAAGCTTACTAATTAGTTCATAGGTATAAGTGTTCATATGTGGAATGTCCTGGATTTTTTGCAATTTAACTTTGATATA
>NC_086454.1:2631876-2652761 GCF_028390025.1 Pseudophryne corroboree
CTGTTACATGCCCCATCTCCCCGTGTCACCCTGTTACATGCCCCATCTCCCCGTGTCACCCTGTTACATGCTCCATCTCCCCGTGTCACCCTGTTACATGCCCCATCTCCCCGTGTCACCCTGTTACATGCTCCATCTCCCCGTGTCACCCTGTTACATGCCCCATCTCCCCATGTCACCCTGTTACGTGCCCCATCTCCCCGTCTCACCCTGTTACCATGCCCCATCTCTCCTTGTCACCATGTTACATGCCCATCTCCCCGTGTCACCCTGTTACATGCCCCATCTCCCCGTGTCACCCTGTTACCATGCCCCATCTCTCCGTGTCACCCTGTTACCATGACCCATCTCCCCGTGTCACCCTGTTACCATGACCCATCTCCCCGTGTCACCCAGTTACATGCCCCATCTCCCCGTGTCACCCTGTTACATGTCCCATCTCCCCGTGTCACCCTGTTACATGCCCCATCTCCCCGTGTCACCCTGTTACATGCCCCATCTCCCCGTGTCACCCTGTTACATGCCCCATCTCCCCGTGTCACCCAGTTACATGCCCCATCTCCCCGTGTCACCCTGTTACATGCCCCATCTCATCTCACCCTGTTACATGCCCCATCTCCCCGTGTCACCCAGTTACATGCCCCATCTCCCCATCTCACCCTGTTACATGCCCCATCTCCTCATGTCACCCTGTTACATGCCCCTTTCCCCCCCGTGTCACCCTGTCACATGCTCCATCTCCCTGTGTCACCCTGTTACATGCCCCATCTCCCCGTGTCACCCTGTTACATGCCCCATCTCCCCGTGTCACCCTGTTACATGCCCAATCTTCCCGTGTCACAATGTTACATGCCCCATCTCCACGTCTCACCCTGTTACATGCCCCATCTCCCCGTGTCACCCTGTTACATGCTCCATCACCCCATCTCACCCTGTTACATGCCCCATCTCCTCATGTCACCCTGTTACATGCCCCTATCCCACCCGTGTCACCCTGTTACATGCTCCATCACCCCATCTCACCCTGTTACATGCCCCATCTCCTCATGTCACCCTGTTACATGCCCCTATCCCCCCCGTGTCACCCTGTTACATGCTCCATCTCCCTGTGTCACCCTGTTACATGCCCCATCTTCCCGTGTCACCCTGTTACATGCCCCATCTCCCCGTGTCACCCTGTTACATGCCCCATCTCCCCGTGTTACCCTGTTACATGCTCCATCTCCCCGTGTCACCCTGTTACATGCCCCATCTCCCCATGTCACCCTGTTACGTGCCCCATCTCCCCGTCTCACCCTGTTACCATGCCCCATCTCTCCGTGTCACCATGTTACATGCCCATCTCCCCGTGTCACCCTGTTACATGCCCCATCTCCCCGTGTCACCCTGTTACCATGCCCCATCTCTCTGTGACACCCTGTTACCATGACCCATCTCCCCGTGTCACCCTGTTACCATGACCCATCTCCCCGTGTCACCCAGTTACATGCCCCATCTCCCCGTGTCACCCTGTTACATGTCCCATCTCCCCGTGTCACCCTGTTACATGCCCCATCTCCCCGTGTCACCCTGTTACATGCCCATCTCCCCGTGTCACCCTGTTACATGCCCCATCTCCCCGTGTCACCCTGTTACATGCCCCATCTCCCCGTGTCACCCAGTTACATGCCCCATCTCCCCGTGTCACCCTGTTACATGCCCCATCTCATCTCACCCTGTTACATGCCCCATCTCCCCGTGTCACCCAGTTACATGCCCCATCTCCCCATCTCACCCTGTTACATGCCCCATCTCCTCATGTCACCCTGTTACATGCCCCTATCCCCCCCGTGTCACCCTATTACATGCTCCATCTCCCTGTGTCACCCTGTTACATGCCCCATCTCCCCGTGTCACCCTGTTACATGCCCCATCTCCCCGTGTCACCCTGTTACATGCCCAATCTTCCCGTGTCACAATGTTACATGCCCCATCTCCCCGTCTCACCCTGTTACATGCCCTACCTCCCCGTGTTACCCTGTTACATGCCCAATCTCCCCGTGTCACCCTGTTACATGCCCCATCTCCCTGTGTCACCCTGTTACCATGCCCCGTCTCCCCATGTGACCCTGTTACCATGCCCCATCTCCCCGTGTCACCCTGTTACATGCCCCATCTTCCCGTGTCACCCTGTTACCATGCCCCATCTCCCTGTGTCACCCTGTTACCATGCCCTATCTCCCCGTGTCACCCTGTTACATGCCCCATCTCCCAGTGTCACCCTGTTACCATGCCCCATCTCCCCGTGTCACCCTGTTACATGCACCATCTCCCCGTGTCACCCTGTTACATGCCCCATCTCAACGTGTCACCCCGTTACCATGCCCCATCTCCCCGTGTCACCCTGTTACATGCCCCATCTCCCTGTGTCACCCTGTTACCATGACCCATCTCTCCGTGTCACCCCGTTACCATGCCCCATCTCCCCGTCTCACCCTGTTACCATGCCCCATCTCTCCGTGTCACCATGTTACATGCCCCATCTCCCCGTGTCACCCCGTTACCATGCCCCATCTCCCCGTGTCACCCTGTTACCATGCCCCATCTCTCCGTGTCACCCTGTTACATACCCCATCTCCCCGTGTCACCCAGTTACATGCCCCATCTCCCCGTGTCACCCTGTTACATGTCCCATCTCCCTGTGTCACCCTGTTACATGCCCCATCTCCCCGTGTCACCCTCTTACATGCCCATCTCACCGTGTCACGTTACATGCCCCATCTCCCCGTGTCACCCTGTTACATGCCCCATCTCCCCGTGTCACCCAGTTACATGCCCCATCTCCCCGTGTCACCCTGTTACATGCCCCATCTCATCTCACCCTGTTACATGCCCCATCTCCCCGTGTCACCCAGTTACATGCCCCATCTCCCCGTCTCACCCTGTTACATGCCCCATCTCCTCATGTCACCCTGTTACATGCCCCTATCCCCCCGTGTCACCCTGTTACATGCCCCATCTCCCTGTGTCACCCTGTTACATGCCCCATCTCCCCGTGTCACCCTGTTACATGCCCCATCTCCCTGTGTCACCCTGTTACATGCCCAATCTTCCTGTGTCACCATGTTACATGCCCCATCTCCCCGTCTCACCCTGTTACATGCCCCATCTCCCCGTCTCACCCTGTTACATGCCCCATCTCCCCGTGTTACCCTGTTACATGCCCAATCTCCCCGTGTCACCCTGTTACATGCCCCATCTCCCCGTGTCACCCTGTTACATGCCCAATCTTCCCGTGTCACCATGTTACATGCCCCATCTCCCCGTCTCACCCTGTTACATGCCCCATCTCCCCGTCTCACCCTGTTACATGCCCCATCTCCCCGTGTTACCCTGTTACATGCCCAATCTCCCTGTGTCACCCTGTTACATGCCCCATCTCCCCGTGTCACCCCGTTACATGCCCCAACTCTATGTGTCACCCTGTTACATGCCCAATCTCCCCGTGTCACCCTGTTACATGCCCCATCTCCCTGTGTCATCCTTTTACCATGCCCCATCTCCCCGTGTCACCCTGTTACATGCACCATCTCCCCGTGTCACCCTGTTACATGCCCCATCTCAACGTGTCACCCCGTTACCATGCCCTATCTCCCCGTGTCACCCTGTTACATGCCCCATCTCCCTGTGTCACCCTGTTACCATGACCCATCTCTTCGTGTCACCCCGTTACCATGCCCCATCTCCCCGTGTCACCCTGTTACCATGCCCCATCTCTCCGTGTCACCCTGTTACATGCCCCATCTCAACGTGTCACCCGGTTACCATGCCCCATCTCCCCGTGTCACCCTGTTACATACCCCATCTCCCCGTGTCACCCTGTTACCATGACCCATCTCTTCGTGTCACCCCGTTACCATGCCCCATCTCCCCGTGTCACCCTGTTACCATGCCCCATCTCTCCGTGTCACCCTGTTACATGCCCCATCTCCCCGTGTCACCCCATTACCATGCCCCATCTCCCCGTGTCACCCTGTTACCATGCCCCATCTCTCCGTGTCACCCTGTTACATGCCCCATCTCCCCGTGTCACCCTGTTACATGCCCCATCTCCCCGTGTCACCCTGTTACATGCCCCATCTCCCCATGTCACCCTGTTATGTGCCCCATCTCCCCGTGTCACCCTATTACCATGCCCCATCTCTCCGTGTCACCCTGTTACATGCCCATCTCCCCGTGTCACCCTTTTACATGCCCCATCTCCCAGTGTCACCCTGTTACATGCCCCATCTCCCCGTGTCACCCTGTTACCATGCCCCATCTCTCCGTGTCACCCTGTTACCATGACCCATCTCCCCGTGTCACCCTGTTACCATGACCCATCTCCCCGTGTCACCCAGTTACATGCCCCATCTCCCCGTGTCACCCTGTTACATGTCCCATCTCCCTGTGTCACCCTGTTACATGCCCCATCTCCCCGTGTCACCCTCTTACATGCCCCTCTCCCCGTGTCACGTTACATGCCCCATCTCCCCGTGTCACCCTGTTACATGCCCCATCTCCCCGTGTCACCTAGTTACATGCCCCATCTCCCCGTGTCACCCTGTTACATGCCCCATCTCATCTCACCCTGTTACATGCCCCATCTCCCCGTGTCACCCAGTTAGATGCCCCATCTCCCCGTCTCACCCTGTTACATGCCCCATCTCCTCATGTCACCCTGTTACATGCCCCTATCCCCCCGTGTTACCCTGTTACATGCCCCATCTCCCTGTGTCACCCTGTTACATGCCCCATCTCCCCGTGTCACCCTGTTACATGCCCCATCTCCCCTTGTCACCCTGTTACATGCCCAATCTTCCCGTGTCACCATGTTACATGCCCCATCTCCCCGTCTCACCCTGTTACATGCCCCATCTCCCCGTCTCACCCTGTTACATGCCCCATCTCCTCGTGTTACCCTGTTACATGCCCAATCTCCCCGTGTCACCCTGTTACATGCCCCATCTCCCCGTGTCACCCCGTTACATGCCCCAACTCTACGTGTCACCCTGTTACATGCCCCATCTCCCTGTGTCACCCCGTTACATGCCTCATCTCCCTGTGTCACCCTGTTACATGCCCCATCTCCCCGTGTCACCCTGTTACATGCCCCATCTCTCCGTGTCACCCTGTTACATGCCCCATCTCTCCGTGTCACCCTGTTACATGCCCCATCTCCCCGTGTCACCCTGTTACATGCCACATCTGCCCGTGTCACCCTGTTACATGCCCCACCTCCCCTTGTCACCCTGTTACATGCCCCATCTACCGTGTCACCCTGTTACATGCCCCATCTCCCCGTGTCACCCTGTTACATGCCCCATCTCTACGTGTCACCCTGTTACCATGCCCCATCTCCCCGTGTCACCCTGTTACATGCCTCATCTCCCGTGTCACCGTTACATGCCCCATCTCGCTGTGTCCCCCTGTTACATGCCCCATCTCTCCGTGTCACCCTGTTACCATGCCCCATCTCCCCGTGTCACCCTGTTACATGCCCCATCTCCCCGTGTCACCCTGTTACATGCCCCATCTCCCCGTGTCACCCTGTTACAAGCCCCATCTCCCCGTGTCACCCTGTTACATGCCCCATCTCCCCGTGTCACCCTGTTACATACCCCATCTCCCCGTGTCACCCTGTTACATGCCCCATCTCCCCGTGTCACCCTGTTAGAAGCCCCATATCCCCGTGTCACCCTGTTACATACCCCATCTCTACGTGTCACCCTGTTACATGCCCCATCACCCCGTGTCACCCTGTTACATACCCCATCTCCCCGTGTCACCCTGTTACATGCCCCATCTCCCCGTGTCACCCTGTTACATGCCCCATCTCCCCGTGTCACCCTGTTACATGCCCCATCTCTACGTGTCACCCTGTTACATGCCCCATCTCCCCGTGTCACCCTGTTACATGCCCCATCTCCCCGTATCACCCTGTTACATGCCCAATCTCCCCGTGTCACCCTGTTACATGCCCCATCTCCCCGTGTCACCCTGTTACCATGCCCCATCTCCTCGTGTCACCGTTACCATGCCCCATCTCCCCGTGTCACCCTGATACATGCCCCATCTCCCCGTGTCACCCTGTTACCATGCCCCATCTCTCCATGTCACCCTGTTACATACCCCATCTCCCCGTGTCACCCTGTTACATGCCTCATCTCCCTGTGTCACCCTGTTACATGCCCCATCTCCCGTGTCACCCTGTTACATGCCCCATCTCCCCGTGTCACCCTGTTACATGCCCAATCTCCTCGTGTCACCCTGTTACATGCCCCATCTCTACGTGTCACCCTGTTACCATGCCCCATCTCCCCGTGACACCCCGTTACATGCCCCATCTCTACGTGTCACCCTGTTACCATGCCCCATCTCCCCGTGACACCCCGTTACATGCCCCATCTCTACGTGTCACCCTGTTACATGCCCCATCTCCCCGTGTCACCCCGTTACATGCCCCAACTCTACGTGTCACCCTGTTACATGCCCCATCTCCCTGTGTCACCCCGTTACATGCCTCATCTCCCTGTGTCACCCTGTTACATGCCCCATCTCCCCGTGTCACCCTGTTACATGCCCCATCTCTCCGTGTCACCCTGTTACATGCCCCATCTCCCCGTGTCACCCTGTTACATGCCCAATCTTCCCGTGTCACAATGTTACATGCCCCATCTCCACGTCTCACCCTGTTACATGCCCCATCTCCCCGTGTCACCCTGTTACATGCTCCATCACCCCATCTCACCCTGTTACATGCCCCATCTCCTCATGTCACCCTGTTACATGCCCCTATCCCACCCGTGTCACCCTGTTACATGCTCCATCACCCCATCTCACCCTGTTACATGCCCCATCTCCTCATGTCACCCTGTTACATGCCCCTATCCCCCCCGTGTCACCCTGTTACATGCTCCATCTCCCTGTGTCACCCTGTTACATGCCCCATCTTCCCGTGTCACCCTGTTACATGCCCCATCTCCCCGTGTCACCCTGTTACATGCCCCATCTCCCCGTGTCACCCTGTTACATGCTCCATCTCCCCGTGTCACCCTGTTACATGCCCCATCTCCCCATGTCACCCTGTTACGTGCCCCATCTCCCCGTCTCACCCTGTTACCATGCCCCATCTCTCCGTGTCACCATGTTACATGCCCATCTCCCCGTGTCACCCTGTTACATGCCCCATCTCCCCGTGTCACCCTGTTACCATGCCCCATCTCTCTGTGACACCCTGTTACCATGACCCATCTCCCCGTGTCACCCTGTTACCATGACCCATCTCCCCGTCACACCCAGTTACATGCCCCATCTCCCCGTGTCACCCTGTTACATGTCCCATCTCCCCGTGTCACCCTGTTACATGCCCCATCTCCCTGTGTCACCCTGTTACATGCCCATCTCCCCGTGTCACCCTGTTACATGCCCCATCTCCCCGTGTCACCCTGTTACATGCCCCATCTCCCCGTGTCACCCAGTTACATGCCCCATCTCCCCGTGTCACCCTGTTACATGCCCCATCTCATCTCACCCTGTTACATGCCCCATCTCCCCGTGTCACCCAGTTACATGCCCCATCTCCCCATCTCACCCTGTTACATGCCCCATCTCCTCATGTCACCCTGTTACATGCCCCTATCCCCCCCGTGTCACCCTATTACATGCTCCATCTCCCTGTGTCACCCTGTTACATGCCCCATCTCCCCGTGTCACCCTGTTACATGCCCCATCTCCCCGTGTCACCCTGTTACATGCCCAATCTTCCCGTGTCACAATGTTACATGCCCCATCTCCCCGTCTCACCCTGTTACATGCCCTACCTCCCCGTGTTACCCTGTTACATGCCCAATCTCCCCGTGTCACCCTGTTACATGCCCCATCTCCCTGTGTCACCCTGTTACCATGCCCCGTCTCCCCATGTGACCCTGTTACCATGCCCCATCTCCCCGTGTCACCCTGTTACATGCCCCATCTTCCCGTGTCACCCTGTTACCATGCCCCATCTCCCTGTGTCACCCTGTTACCATGCCCTATCTCCCCGTGTCTCCCTGTTACATGCCCCATCTCCCAGTGTCACCCTGTTACCATGCCCCATCTCCCCGTGTCACCCTGTTACATGCACCATCTCCCCTTGTCACCCTGTTACATGCCCCATCTCAACGTGTCACCCCGTTACCATGCCCCATCTCCCCGTGTCACCCTGTTACATGCCCCATCTCCCTGTGTCACCCTGTTACCATGACCCATCTCTCCGTGTCACCCCGTTACCATGCCCCATCTCCCCGTGTCACCCTGTTACCATGCCCCATCTCTCCGTGTCACCATGTTACATGCCCCATCTCCCCGTGTCACCCCGTTACCATGCCCCATCTCCCCGTGTCACCCTGTTACCATGCCCCATCTCTCCGTGTCACCCTGTTACATACCCCATCTCCCCGTGTCACCCAGTTACATGCCCCATCTCCCCGTGTCACCCTGTTACATGTCCCATCTCCCTGTGTCACCCTGTTACATGCCCCATCTCCCCGTGTCACCCTCTTACATGCCCATCTCCCCGTGTCACGTTACATGCCCCATCTCCCCGTGTCACCCTGTTACATGCCCCATCTCCCCGTGTCACCCAGTTACATGCCCCATCTCCCCGTGTCACCCTGTTACATGCCCCATCTCATCTCACCCTGTTACATGCCCCATCTCCCCGTGTCACCCAGTTACATGCCCCATCTCCCCGTCTCACCCTGTTACATGCCCCATCTCCTCATGTCACCCTGTTACATGCCCCTATCCCCCCGTGTCACCCTGTTACATGCCCCATCTCCCTGTGTCACCCTGTTACATGCCCCATCTCCCCGTGTCACCCTGTTACATGCCCCATCTCCCTGTGTCACCCTGTTACATGCCCAATCTTCCTGTGTCACCATGTTACATGCCCCATCTCCCCGTCTCACCCTGTTACATGCCCCATCTCCCCGTCTCACCCTGTTACATGCCCCATCTCCCCGTGTTACCCTGTTACATGCCCAATCTCCCCGTGTCACCCTGTTACATGCCCCATCTCCCCGTGTCACCCTGTTACATGCCCAATCTTCCCGTGTCACCATGTTACATGCCCCATCTCCCCGTCTCACCCTGTTACATGCCCCATCTCCCCGTCTCACCCTGTTACATGCCCCATCTCCCCGTGTTACCCTGTTACATGCCCAATCTCCCTGTGTCACCCTGTTACATGCCCCATCTCCCCGTGTCACCCCGTTACATGCCCCAACTCTATGTGTCACCCTGTTACATGCCCAATCTCCCCGTGTCACCCTGTTACATGCCCCATCTCCCTGTGTCATCCTTTTACCATGCCCCATCTCCCCGTGTCACCCTGTTACATGCACCATCTCCCCGTGTCACCCTGTTACATGCCCCATCTCAACGTGTCACCCCGTTACCATGCCCTATCTCCCCGTGTCACCCTGTTACATGCCCCATCTCCCCGTGTCACCCTGTTACCATGACCCATCTCTTCGTGTCACCCCGTTACCATGCCCCATCTCCCCGTGTCACCCTGTTACCATGCCCCATCTCTCCGTGTCACCCTGTTACATGCCCCATCTCAACGTGTCACCCGGTTACCATGCCCCATCTCCCCGTGTCACCCTGTTACATACCCCATCTCCCCGTGTCACCCTGTTACCATGACCCATCTCTTCGTGTCACCCCGTTACCATGCCCCATCTCCCCGTGTCACCCTGTTACCATGCCCCATCTCTCCGTGTCACCCTGTTACATGCCCCATCTCCCCGTGTCACCCCATTACCATGCCCCATCTCCCCGTGTCACCCTGTTACCATGCCCCATCTCTCCGTGTCACCCTGTTACATGCCCCATCTCCCCGTGTCACCCTGTTACATGCCCCATCTCCCCGTGTCACCCTGTTACATGCCCCATCTCCCCATGTCACCCTGTTATGTGCCCCATCTCCCCGTGTCACCCTATTACCATGCCCCATCTCTCCGTGTCACCCTGTTACATGCCCATCTCCCCGTGTCACCCTTTTACATGCCCCATCTCCCAGTGTCACCCTGTTACATGCCCCATCTCCCCGTGTCACCCTGTTACCATGCCCCATCTCTCCGTGTCACCCTGTTACCATGACCCATCTCCCCGTGTCACCCTGTTACCATGACCCATCTCCCCGTGTCACCCAGTTACATGCCCCATCTCCCCGTGTCACCCTGTTACATGTCCCATCTCCCTGTGTCACCCTGTTACATGCCCCATCTCCCCGTGTCACCCTCTTACATGCCCCTCTCCCCGTGTCACGTTACATGCCCCATCTCCCCGTGTCACCCTGTTACATGCCCCATCTCCCCGTGTCACCTAGTGACATGCCCCATCTCCCCGTGTCACCCTGTTACATGCCCCCCATCTCATCTCACCCTGTTACATGCCCCATCTCCCCGTGTCACCCAGTTAGATGCCCCATCTCCCCGTCTCACCCTGTTACATGCCCCATCTCCTCATGTCACCCTGTTACATGCCCCTATCCCCCCGTGTTACCCTGTTACATGCCCCATCTCCCTGTGTCACCCTGTTACATGCCCCATCTCCCCGTGTCACCCTGTTACATGCCCCATCTCCCCTTGTCACCCTGTTACATGCCCAATCTTCCCGTGTCACCATGTTACATGCCCCATCTCCCCGTCTCACCCTGTTACATGCCCCATCTCCCCGTCTCACCCTGTTACATGCCCCATCTCCTCGTGTTACCCTGTTACATGCCCAATCTCCCCGTGTCACCCTGTTACATGCCCCATCTCCCCGTGTCACCCCGTTACATGCCCCAACTCTACGTGTCACCCTGTTACATGCCCCATCTCCCTGTGTCACCCCGTTACATGCCTCATCTCCCTGTGTCACCCTGTTACATGCCCCATCTCCCCGTGTCACCCTGTTACATGCCCCATCTCTCCGTGTCACCCTGTTACATGCCCCATCTCTCCGTGTCACCCTGTTACATGCCCCATCTCCCCGTGTCACCCTGTTACATGCCACATCTGCCCGTGTCACCCTGTTACATGCCCCACCTCCCCTTGTCACCCTGTTACATGCCCCATCTACCGTGTCACCCTGTTACATGCCCCATCTCCCCGTGTCACCCTGTTACATGCCCCATCTCTACGTGTCACCCTGTTACCATGCCCCATCTCCCCGTGTCACCCTGTTACATGCCTCATCTCCCGTGTCACCGTTACATGCCCCATCTCGCTGTGTCCCCCTGTTACATGCCCCATCTCTCCGTGTCACCCTGTTACCATGCCCCATCTCCCCGTGTCACCCTGTTACATGCCCCATCTCCCCGTGTCACCCTGTTACATGCCCCATCTCCCCGTGTCACCCTGTTACAAGCCCCATCTCCCCGTGTCACCCTGTTACATGCCCCATCTCCCCGTGTCACCCTGTTACATACCCCATCTCCCCGTGTCACCCTGTTACATGCCCCATCTCCCCGTGTCACCCTGTTAGAAGCCCCATATCCCCGTGTCACCCTGTTACATACCCCATCTCTACGTGTCACCCTGTTACATGCCCCATCACCCCGTGTCACCCTGTTACATACCCCATCTCCCCGTGTCACCCTGTTACATGCCCCATCTCCCCGTGTCACCCTGTTACATGCCCCATCTCCCCGTGTCACCCTGTTACATGCCCCATCTCTACGTGTCACCCTGTTACATGCCCCATCTCCCCGTGTCACCCTGTTACATGCCCCATCTCCCCGTATCACCCTGTTACATGCCCAATCTCCCCGTGTCACCCTGTTACATGCCCCATCTCCCCGTGTCACCCTGTTACCATGCCCCATCTCCTCGTGTCACCGTTACCATGCCCCATCTCCCCGTGTCACCCTGATACATGCCCCATCTCCCCGTGTCACCCTGTTACCATGCCCCATCTCTCCATGTCACCCTGTTACATACCCCATCTCCCCGTGTCACCCTGTTACATGCCTCATCTCCCTGTGTCACCCTGTTACATGCCCCATCTCCCGTGTCACCCTGTTACATGCCCCATCTCCCCGTGTCACCCTGTTACATGCCCAATCTCCTCGTGTCACCCTGTTACATGCCCCATCTCTACGTGTCACCCTGTTACCATGCCCCATCTCCCCGTGACACCCCGTTACATGCCCCATCTCTACGTGTCACCCTGTTACCATGCCCCATCTCCCCGTGACACCCCGTTACATGCCCCATCTCTACGTGTCACCCTGTTACATGCCCCATCTCCCCGTGTCACCCCGTTACATGCCCCAACTCTACGTGTCACCCTGTTACATGCCCCATCTCCCTGTGTCACCCCGTTACATGCCTCATCTCCCTGTGTCACCCTGTTACATGCCCCATCTCCCCGTGTCACCCTGTTACATGCCCCATCTCTCCGTGTCACCCTGTTACATGCCCCATCTCCCCGTGTCACCCTGTTACATGCCCAATCTTCCCGTGTCACAATGTTACATGCCCCATCTCCACGTCTCACCCTGTTACATGCCCCATCTCCCCGTGTCACCCTGTTACATGCTCCATCACCCCATCTCACCCTGTTACATGCCCCATCTCCTCATGTCACCCTGTTACATGCCCCTATCCCACCCGTGTCACCCTGTTACATGCTCCATCACCCCATCTCACCCTGTTACATGCCCCATCTCCTCATGTCACCCTGTTACATGCCCCTATCCCCCCCGTGTCACCCTGTTACATGCTCCATCTCCCTGTGTCACCCTGTTACATGCCCCATCTTCCCGTGTCACCCTGTTACATGCCCCATCTCCCCGTGTCACCCTGTTACATGCCCCATCTCCCCGTGTCACCCTGTTACATGCTCCATCTCCCCGTGTCACCCTGTTACATGCCCCATCTCCCCATGTCACCCTGTTACGTGCCCCATCTCCCCGTCTCACCCTGTTACCATGCCCCATCTCTCCGTGTCACCATGTTACATGCCCATCTCCCCGTGTCACCCTGTTACATGCCCCATCTCCCCGTGTCACCCTGTTACCATGCCCCATCTCTCTGTGACACCCTGTTACCATGACCCATCTCCCCGTGTCACCCTGTTACCATGACCCATCTCCCCGTCACACCCAGTTACATGCCCCATCTCCCCGTGTCACCCTGTTACATGTCCCATCTCCCCGTGTCACCCTGTTACATGCCCCATCTCCCTGTGTCACCCTGTTACATGCCCATCTCCCCGTGTCACCCTGTTACATGCCCCATCTCCCCGTGTCACCCTGTTACATGCCCCATCTCCCCGTGTCACCCAGTTACATGCCCCATCTCCCCGTGTCACCCTGTTACATGCCCCATCTCATCTCACCCTGTTACATGCCCCATCTCCCCGTGTCACCCAGTTACATGCCCCATCTCCCCATCTCACCCTGTTACATGCCCCATCTCCTCATGTCACCCTGTTACATGCCCCTATCCCCCCCGTGTCACCCTATTACATGCTCCATCTCCCTGTGTCACCCTGTTACATGCCCCATCTCCCCGTGTCACCCTGTTACATGCCCCATCTCCCCGTGTCACCCTGTTACATGCCCAATCTTCCCGTGTCACAATGTTACATGCCCCATCTCCCCGTCTCACCCTGTTACATGCCCTACCTCCCCGTGTTACCCTGTTACATGCCCAATCTCCCCGTGTCACCCTGTTACATGCCCCATCTCCCTGTGTCACCCTGTTACCATGCCCCGTCTCCCCATGTGACCCTGTTACCATGCCCCATCTCCCCGTGTCACCCTGTTACATGCCCCATCTTCCCGTGTCACCCTGTTACCATGCCCCATCTCCCTGTGTCACCCTGTTACCATGCCCTATCTCCCCGTGTCTCCCTGTTACATGCCCCATCTCCCAGTGTCACCCTGTTACCATGCCCCATCTCCCCGTGTCACCCTGTTACATGCACCATCTCCCCTTGTCACCCTGTTACATGCCCCATCTCAACGTGTCACCCCGTTACCATGCCCCATCTCCCCGTGTCACCCTGTTACATGCCCCATCTCCCTGTGTCACCCTGTTACCATGACCCATCTCTCCGTGTCACCCCGTTACCATGCCCCATCTCCCCCGTGTCACCCTGTTACCATGCCCCATCTCTCCGTGTCACCATGTTACATGCCCCATCTCCCCGTGTCACCCCGTTACCATGCCCCATCTCCCCGTGTCACCCTGTTACCATGCCCCATCTCTCCGTGTCACCCTGTTACATACCCCATCTCCCCGTGTCACCCAGTTACATGCCCCATCTCCCCGTGTCACCCTGTTACATGTCCCATCTCCCTGTGTCACCCTGTTACATGCCCCATCTCCCCGTGTCACCCTCTTACATGCCCATCTCCCCGTGTCACGTTACATGCCCCATCTCCCCGTGTCACCCTGTTACATGCCCCCATCTCCCCGTGTCACCCAGTTACATGCCCCATCTCCCCGTGTCACCCTGTTACATGCCCCATCTCATCTCACCCTGTTACATGCCCCATCTCCCCGTGTCACCCAGTTACATGCCCCATCTCCCCGTCTCACCCTGTTACATGCCCCATCTCCTCATGTCACCCTGTTACATGCCCCTATCCCCCCGTGTCACCCTGTTACATGCCCCATCTCCCTGTGTCACCCTGTTACATGCCCCATCTCCCCGTGTCACCCTGTTACATGCCCCATCTCCCTGTGTCACCCTGTTACATGCCCAATCTTCCTGTGTCACCATGTTACATGCCCCATCTCCCCGTCTCACCCTGTTACATGCCCCATCTCCCCGTCTCACCCTGTTACATGCCCCATCTCCCCGTGTTACCCTGTTACATGCCCAATCTCCCCGTGTCACCCTGTTACATGCCCCATCTCCCCGTGTCACCCTGTTACATGCCCAATCTTCCCGTGTCACCATGTTACATGCCCCATCTCCCCGTCTCACCCTGTTACATGCCCCATCTCCCCGTCTCACCCTGTTACATGCCCCATCTCCCCGTGTTACCCTGTTACATGCCCAATCTCCCTGTGTCACCCTGTTACATGCCCCATCTCCCCGTGTCACCCCGTTACATGCCCCAACTCTATGTGTCACCCTGTTACATGCCCAATCTCCCCGTGTCACCCTGTTACATGCCCCATCTCCCTGTGTCATCCTTTTACCATGCCCCATCTCCCCGTGTCACCCTGTTACATGCACCATCTCCCCGTGTCACCCTGTTACATGCCCCATCTCAACGTGTCACCCCGTTACCATGCCCTATCTCCCCGTGTCACCCTGTTACATGCCCCATCTCCCCGTGTCACCCTGTTACCATGACCCATCTCTTCGTGTCACCCCGTTACCATGCCCCATCTCCCCGTGTCACCCTGTTACCATGCCCCATCTCTCCGTGTCACCCTGTTACATGCCCCATCTCAACGTGTCACCCGGTTACCATGCCCCATCTCCCCGTGTCACCCTGTTACATACCCCATCTCCCCGTGTCACCCTGTTACCATGACCCATCTCTTCGTGTCACCCCCGTTACCATGCCCCATCTCCCCGTGTCACCCTGTTACCATGCCCCATCTCTCCGTGTCACCCTGTTACATGCCCCATCTCCCCGTGTCACCCCATTACCATGCCCCATCTCCCCGTGTCACCCTGTTACCATGCCCCATCTCTCCGTGTCACCCTGTTACATGCCCCATCTCCCCGTGTCACCCTGTTACATGCCCCATCTCCCCGTGTCACCCTGTTACATGCCCCATCTCCCCATGTCACCCTGTTATGTGCCCCATCTCCCCGTGTCACCCTATTACCATGCCCCATCTCTCCGTGTCACCCTGTTACATGCCCATCTCCCCGTGTCACCCTTTTACATGCCCCATCTCCCAGTGTCACCCTGTTACATGCCCCATCTCCCCGTGTCACCCTGTTACCATGCCCCATCTCTCCGTGTCACCCTGTTACCATGACCCATCTCCCCGTGTCACCCTGTTACCATGACCCATCTCCCCGTGTCACCCAGTTACATGCCCCCATCTCCCCGTGTCACCCTGTTACATGTCCCATCTCCCTGTGTCACCCTGTTACATGCCCCATCTCCCCGTGTCACCCTCTTACATGCCCCTCTCCCCGTGTCACGTTACATGCCCCATCTCCCCGTGTCACCCTGTTACATGCCCCATCTCCCCGTGTCACCTAGTGACATGCCCCATCTCCCCGTGTCACCCTGTTACATGCCCCATCTCATCTCACCCTGTTACATGCCCCATCTCCCCGTGTCACCCAGTTAGATGCCCCATCTCCCCGTCTCACCCTGTTACATGCCCCATCTCCTCATGTCACCCTGTTACATGCCCCTATCCCCCCGTGTTACCCTGTTACATGCCCCATCTCCCTGTGTCACCCTGTTACATGCCCCATCTCCCCGTGTCACCCTGTTACATGCCCCATCTCCCCTTGTCACCCTGTTACATGCCCAATCTTCCCGTGTCACCATGTTACATGCCCCATCTCCCCGTCTCACCCTGTTACATGCCCCATCTCCCCGTCTCACCCTGTTACATGCCCCATCTCCTCGTGTTACCCTGTTACATGCCCAATCTCCCCGTGTCACCCTGTTACATGCCCCATCTCCCCGTGTCACCCCGTTACATGCCCCAACTCTACGTGTCACCCTGTTACATGCCCCATCTCCCTGTGTCACCCCGTTACATGCCTCATCTCCCTGTGTCACCCTGTTACATGCCCCATCTCCCCGTGTCACCCTGTTACATGCCCCATCTCTCCGTGTCACCCTGTTACATGCCCCATCTCTCCGTGTCACCCTGTTACATGCCCCATCTCCCCGTGTCACCCTGTTACATGCCACATCTGCCCGTGTCACCCTGTTACATGCCCCACCTCCCCTTGTCACCCTGTTACATGCCCCATCTCCCGTGTCACCCTGTTACATGCCCCATCTCCCCGTGTCACCCTGTTACATGCCCCATCTCTACGTGTCACCCTGTTACCATGCCCCATCTCCCCGTGTCACCCTGTTACATGCCTCATCTCCCGTGTCACCGTTACATGCCCCATCTCGCTGTGTCCCCCTGTTACATGCCCCATCTCTCCGTGTCACCCTGTTACCATGCCCCATCTCCCCGTGTCACCCTGTTACATGCCCCATCTCCCCGTGTCACCCTGTTACATGCCCCATCTCCCCGTGTCACCCTGTTACAAGCCCCATCTCCCCGTGTCACCCTGTTACATGCCCCATCTCCCCGTGTCACCCTGTTACATACCCCATCTCCCCGTGTCACCCTGTTACATGCCCCATCTCCCCGTGTCACCCTGTTAGAAGCCCCATATCCCCGTGTCACCCTGTTACATACCCCATCTCTACGTGTCACCCTGTTACATGCCCCATCACCCCGTGTCACCCTGTTACATACCCCATCTCCCCGTGTCACCCTGTTACATGCCCCATCTCCCCGTGTCACCCTGTTACATGCCCCATCTCCCCGTGTCACCCTGTTACATGCCCCATCTCTACGTGTCACCCTGTTACATGCCCCATCTCCCCGTGTCACCCTGTTACATGCCCCATCTCCCCGTATCACCCTGTTACATGCCCAATCTCCCCGTGTCACCCTGTTACATGCCCCATCTCCCCGTGTCACCCTGTTACCATGCCCCATCTCCTCGTGTCACCGTTACCATGCCCCATCTCCCCGTGTCACCCTGATACATGCCCCATCTCCCCGTGTCACCCTGTTACCATGCCCCATCTCTCCATGTCACCCTGTTACATACCCCATCTCCCCGTGTCACCCTGTTACATGCCTCATCTCCCTGTGTCACCCTGTTACATGCCCCATCTCCCGTGTCACCCTGTTACATGCCCCATCTCCCCGTGTCACCCTGTTACATGCCCAATCTCCTCGTGTCACCCTGTTACATGCCCCATCTCTACGTGTCACCCTGTTACCATGCCCCATCTCCCCGTGACACCCCGTTACATGCCCCATCTCTACGTGTCACCCTGTTACCATGCCCCATCTCCCCGTGACACCCCGTTACATGCCCCATCTCTACGTGTCACCCTGTTACATGCCCCATCTCCCCGTGTCACCCCCGTTACATGCCCCAACTCTACGTGTCACCCTGTTACATGCCCCATCTCCCTGTGTCACCCCGTTACATGCCTCATCTCCCTGTGTCACCCTGTTACATGCCCCATCTCCCCGTGTCACCCTGTTACATGCCCCATCTCTCCGTGTCACCCTGTTACATGCCCCATCTCCCCGTGTCACCCTGTTACATGCCCAATCTTCCCGTGTCACAATGTTACATGCCCCATCTCCACGTCTCACCCTGTTACATGCCCCATCTCCCCGTGTCACCCTGTTACATGCTCCATCACCCCATCTCACCCTGTTACATGCCCCATCTCCTCATGTCACCCTGTTACATGCCCCTATCCCACCCGTGTCACCCTGTTACATGCTCCATCACCCCATCTCACCCTGTTACATGCCCCATCTCCTCATGTCACCCTGTTACATGCCCCTATCCCCCCCGTGTCACCCTGTTACATGCCCCATCTTCCCGTGTCACCCTGTTACATGCCCCATCTCCCCGTGTCACCCTGTTACATGCCCCATCTCCCCGTGTCACCCTGTTACATGCTCCATCTCCCCGTGTCACCCTGTTACATGCCCCATCTCCCCATGTCACCCTGTTACGTGCCCCATCTCCCCGTCTCACCCTGTTACCATGCCCCATCTCTCCGTGTCACCATGTTACATGCCCATCTCCCCGTGTCACCCTGTTACATGCCCCATCTCCCCGTGTCACCCTGTTACCATGCCCCATCTCTCTGTGACACCCTGTTACCATGACCCATCTCCCCGTGTCACCCTGTTACCATGACCCATCTCCCCGTGTCACCCAGTTACATGCCCCATCTCCCCGTGTCACCCTGTTACATGTCCCATCTCCCCGTGTCACCCTGTTACATGCCCCATCTCCCTGTGTCACCCTGTTACATGCCCATCTCCCCGTGTCACCCTGTTACATGCCCCATCTCCCCGTGTCACCCTGTTACATGCCCCATCTCCCCGTGTCACCCAGTTACATGCCCCATCTCCCCGTGTCACCCTGTTACATGCCCCATCTCATCTCACCCTGTTACATGCCCCATCTCCCCGTGTCACCCAGTTACATGC
The DNA here is from genome assembly GCF_028390025.1 of Pseudophryne corroboree. Taxonomy (NCBI): domain Eukaryota; kingdom Metazoa; phylum Chordata; class Amphibia; order Anura; family Myobatrachidae; genus Pseudophryne; species Pseudophryne corroboree. The sequence goes on from NC_086454.1 coordinate 2,651,124, forward strand.
CCCATCTCCCCATCTCACCCTGTTACATGCCCCATCTCCTCATGTCACCCTGTTACATGCCCCTATCCCCCCCGTGTCACCCTATTACATGCTCCATCTCCCTGTGTCACCCTGTTACATGCCCCATCTCCCCGTGTCACCCTGTTACATGCCCCATCTCCCCGTGTCACCCTGTTACATGCCCAATCTTCCCGTGTCACAATGTTACATGCCCCATCTCCCCGTCTCACCCTGTTACATGCCCTACCTCCCCGTGTTACCCTGTTACATGCCCAATCTCCCCGTGTCACCCTGTTACATGCCCCATCTCCCTGTGTCACCCTGTTACCATGCCCCGTCTCCCCATGTGACCCTGTTACCATGCCCCATCTCCCCGTGTCACCCTGTTACATGCCCCATCTTCCCGTGTCACCCTGTTACCATGCCCCATCTCCCTGTGTCACCCTGTTACCATGCCCTATCTCCCCGTGTCACCCTGTTACATGCCCCATCTCCCAGTGTCACCCTGTTACCATGCCCCATCTCCCCGTGTCACCCTGTTACATGCACCATCTCCCCGTGTCACCCTGTTACATGCCCCATCTCAACGTGTCACCCCCCGTTACCATGCCCCATCTCCCCGTGTCACCCTGTTACATGCCCCATCTCCCTGTGTCACCCTGTTACCATGACCCATCTCTCCGTGTCACCCCGTTACCATGCCCCATCTCCCCGTGTCACCCTGTTACCATGCCCCATCTCTCCGTGTCACCATGTTACATGCCCCATCTCCCCGTGTCACCCCGTTACCATGCCCCATCTCCCCGTGTCACCCTGTTACCATGCCCCATCTCTCCGTGTCACCCTGTTACATACCCCATCTCCCCGTGTCACCCAGTTACATGCCCCATCTCCCCGTGTCACCCTGTTACATGTCCCATCTCCCTGTGTCACCCTGTTACATGCCCCATCTCCCCGTGTCACCCTCTTACATGCCCATCTCCCCGTGTCACGTTACATGCCCCATCTCCCCGTGTCACCCTGTTACATGCCCCATCTCCCCGTGTCACCCAGTTACATGCCCCATCTCCCCGTGTCACCCTGTTACATGCCCCATCTCATCTCACCCTGTTACATGCCCCATCTCCCCGTGTCACCCAGTTACATGCCCCATCTCCCCGTCTCACCCTGTTACATGCCCCATCTCCTCATGTCACCCTGTTACATGCCCCTATCCCCCCGTGTCACCCTGTTACATGCCCCATCTCCCTGTGTCACCCTGTTACATGCCCCATCTCCCCGTGTCACCCTGTTACATGCCCCATCTCCCTGTGTCACCCTGTTACATGCCCAATCTTCCTGTGTCACCATGTTACATGCCCCATCTCCCCGTCTCACCCTGTTACATGCCCCATCTCCCCGTCTCACCCTGTTACATGCCCCATCTCCCCGTGTTACCCTGTTACATGCCCAATCTCCCCGTGTCACCCTGTTACATGCCCCATCTCCCCGTGTCACCCTGTTACATGCCAATCTTCCCGTGTCACCATGTTACATGCCCCATCTCCCCGTCTCACCCTGTTACATGCCCCATCTCCCCGTCTCTACCCTGTTACATGCCCCATCTCCCCGTGTTACCCTGTTACATGCCCAATCTCC